>NC_138761.1:96319141-96475900 GCF_965113315.1 Podarcis vaucheri
AAAAGATGAGTAACAACTCATCTTGCTGCCAACCGTGGCAAAACTATGTAACTTACCGTATTTTTCGTCCCATAGGACGCACCTAGTTTTTTGGGGGGAAATAAAGGAAAAAAATTTTTCCTTAATTTCCCCCCCAAAAAAAACCAGGTCAGGGAACAGCGGGATGGCGGCGCTGCGCCTCCCCGCTGTCCGAGCTTGTGGGGCTGGCCGATGTATGCCCGGCGCGCTCCTTGCGCAGGGCAGCAGGCTGCTATCCGCAGCGTGGGGAGCCCTGCGGGAACTCCCGCGGGCTCCCCAGGCTTGCTGATAGCTTCCTGAAGCCTGGAGAGCGAGAGGGGTCGGTGCGCACCGCCCCCTCTCGCTCTCCAAGCTTCAGCGAAAGCCTGTATTTGCCCCATAGGACGCACACAGATTTCCCCTTCATTTTTGGAGGGGGAAAAGTGCGTCCTATAGGGCGAAAAATACGGTAAAATATGTAACATAATTAATGGTGTAAACTATGTAATATATATTATCCCACCCCATTCAGTTCAGTGCAAAGGAAACACATCACAAGTGCTGGAGGTATGTAATCATTTGTGGCTTGAAAGCAACAGCAAATACTGATTCTAAGCTGGATTGATTTGCATTCCAAACGTGACAAAGAAACATTAGCAATTTCTGTTCCCATTTTTGTTTATGTCGGAATTCTCCAACCTGCCAAGTAAAAGTTCATTTCCAGTGTTTATTCCCAGTGACTGATATTTAGAGAGATGTGCTGCCGCTGGTCCTTGATAGTAGGATATGTCCCTCATAACTAGCAACTGGCCATTGCGAGCCATATCCTCCATGAATTTGTCGAATCCCAATTCAAAATCTTCTATCTCAGTGACGACCACCACCACATCGTATGTTTTTTTTTTGGGGGGGGGTGTTTCATTATTAACAGGACAGAGTTTCTCGTGCCCTTTTTTAATTTCCAACATACCACACTATGCTCCATGTAGCATAGACATAAGCAACCTAAGCTGACAACAAAAGAAAGAAGAAGAAGAAGAAGAAGAAGAAGAAGAAGAAGAAGAAGGGAATACAGTATCAGTTTACCTCAGAACGATCACCCTTGCATTGCAAGTGCCATTGAGTCTGTACAAGAAGGTTATTAAAAAATATGTAGATAAATATGTGACTATCTGGCAATATCACCGCATGCAGTACAACAGCTGCAGTGTCCACACACACAAAGGCACACAAAATTCAAAACAATATGACCTTGTGCCATTAGTTTGTAGCTTTACTGAGAAGTATGTTTTCCTACCATTTCCTGTTTTGTGCAGCGGCTTAGCTAGGGTAGCTCAACACCATAATGTTCCATTTTAATAGCATCCAGCGATGTGAAGTGCAGGACAAAGTTTGTGGTTCCAGCCCAGCAGAGGTTTCTTCCTAAGGCAAAAGATAAAAGGAAAATAATACAGCCTATCTGTCTCTCATGTATTCTCCCTTCCCCAAAGGTCCTTGGATATACAGAACTAGATTTGTTGCCCCCCTCATCTGGCTTCTGTTTCAGCTTAGCTTCCCAGCTGAGATACTATTGCAATGGTCTTTGTTCCAGTCCTCATCAATTCTGCCCTTATGTCTTGCTGGGGATGAGGCAAGGCACACTGCCAGTTGTGCCACTCTCTAGGGTTGGGAGACAAATTCGGTCTGGTTCTCATCTCTGTGCATTTTATTCTGTTTCATGTATTTTGCTTTTGTAGCAGCTTTGGCTACACAAATGAACAGTAGCATCCGTAATTTCAGTGTGACCCTACCGAATTTGCATTTCCCAAGCAAATACGTGAACTAAAGCACAACTTTCTTTAGAAACCAGCACTTCTCCAAATTCTGCAATGCAGTTCTCGACCCTTAGAACGTTTACAGAAATGCATATATTAGAGGAAGGTGTGCATAAAAATTGAAATACAAGTGAAAACAACATGTAAAATGCATTGTATTATGGGGAATTGCTTGCAAATATGTGTTTATTATGAGAAGCGAACACTAAAATGCTTTTAGAATTTTTTTTAAAAAGGAAATGGATGCAGAAATGTGATTGGAAAAATTAGAAACTAAGAAGCCAGCAATGAAAGATTCATCCATCCCTATACTTAACATGAAACTTTGTATTCTTTTCTCCACTCCTTCCTGGAATCATCCCTCTCTCTAGTGGCAAATAGCGGTGGGGAATGGTAGGGTGGGAGGCAGGGTGAAATATACTCGGAGTCGAGTGTGGATTTCATGCTCTTTATTCAGCTCATAGTAGTGAGGAAGAATGAAAGTTCCCCCAGAATGTCTGCTTTATATACATTATTTACACAATGGGCCCCACATGATTGGCTAATTCCGGGATTCACCTGTAAGCCAATCAGGTTGCAGATTCCTTTCTACCTGGAGCTGGATTGGGTGACTCCTGTGGACCAATCAGACTGCTGCATTCTGGACCCTATTGTTCTAGGACCAATCAGACTGCTGCCTTTTGAATCCTATTCAACTCAGTACATAACACAGGGAGACTAACAGTAAGTAGAGCCACAGGCAATGCCATCTAATGCTAGATTAAACCCCATTTTCCTGCTCCTTTTGGAGTCCTACAAGGGCAACACTGAGATTACAGAAGAGAAATCTACCACAAGCAGTGTCACCACCTGATCTGGTTCTAAGGAGGCGGGCAGGTGAAAAGTGGTGGTGTTTGAGGCCAGGTTGGATGGGAAAGAGGCAGTGCCCCATTCGCCCATCTCAGTATCACCTCTGGAGCTCTGGTTGACTCCCTCCCCACATGCTACCATCCCAAGGGGAAGCAATTGTTTGGTAGCGTCCTTACAACAGCCCTTGAGATGAAGACGTTAGATTCAAACCTATGATTCCAAGTGACAAGGACTTAGAGGGCTTTGAGTGAGACGTTTAACAAGTGCTTCTTGAAGCTGTCCTTTTCACTCATGCCCATACAGTTAAATCTGATACTGCAATGTCACAATTTCTCACACTGCAGGCAAGCAATCATTCGCCTTGTTTAATTGTATTTATTGAATGATACCAGCCGACCCCCCCTGCTGCTTAAAATCTGTCTTATCACATTTTGTTCAGCATGGCAGCAGCATCTACAATCTTACAAATGGATGGCGCACAATCCATTAGCATTTTTAGACGCATTAGTGCCTGCACAAACATGCCCAAAGCCTCTTATTATCCTCCTTTTACACTTCCAATAACATTCAGATTGAAATGTGCCTCTACCTTGTCACTGAGGTTTTGCTTCACTCTCTAAGTTTTAGGAAAACAACCACACAGAAACAAAAATAATCAAAACAACCTGCTGGCTTCAAGCATTAAAAGTACAGTGTAAGGAGCAAGCAGCCAAGGGAAGTTTAGAAAGAAGGGGGGGCCGTGTCCTTGGGTCAATGATTTTATGGAAGGCATACAGCCGCAGCTACTATTTCTAGACCACAACAAGATCTGCAGTGGGGTAAGAGCAGAGGTGAGCCTGATACAGACACACATTCTCCCGTGGAAGCCTGCAGATGAATGTTCTACTTTACCACCCATGCATACATGTTGTGTTAATCACTTGTAGGGTAACCATATGCATGTGTATTCAGAAGTTAAATCCCACTGAGTTCGGGGGGCGGGGAGGGGATTACTGCCAGGTACATGGGTAGAGATTGCAGCCTAAGCTTTCTTTTTCTTTAAATAATGATGCGGTACTCAAAGTGATCACTGGCGTTTCACGTGACTTTCAGTTCCCTATACAAATCCTAGATCTGTATTCTCCAATATAGGAGAACAGGTCTTCAAGGTCACAGCTTACTGCATGGCATGGCTTCACCCCTCTGAAAAATACGAACTGAATTGAACATACCATACACCAAGAGTTCACAACCTTTTGGGCGAGGGCCTGGGAGCACATTTAGAGATTTAAGCAACTGCCACAGGGAGAAATGTCCCCTAAACCAGTGTTCCCCAACCTTGGGCCTCCAGCTGTTTTTGGACTACAACTCCCATCATCCCTTGCTAGCAAGACCAGTGGTCAAGGATGATGGGAATTGTAGTCCAAAAACAGCTGGAGGCCCAAGGTTGGGGAACACTGCCCTAAACAATAGACAAAACAGCTACACCCACCCACCAATGTGTTGATATTGCAGAGTCCTTTGCACAACGGAATGATGAACAGTACGTGCCACATGCTTATGTTGCTTTATTTTCAGTTCAAAGTGGAGAAATTACAAACATGCATCTTGCCTCTGCTGGAGCAGAGAAGCAACCGTCCTTCTCCTCGGAACAACGAAGACCGAGAGAACAGTGAAAAACAGGAAACCAGTGTACGTCACATCCAGCTTCCCATTCCCGTGGGAAAACCCAACAGTACTCTGACTGTGGAATGTAAACATTGTCTTGTGACTAGCACTTTGCTGCACAGTGAAGAGAGCAGAAACCAACATCCTCCCCCTTTCCGTGAACATCACTGGGCAGCGTGTTCGTACAATATCAGTACAAACCCAACTTCTGTACATAGGTACAGTGTTGATCCCTTGATACAATCTTGGACAATACATCAGCAGGAATTTCATTACCTGGCATATAGGACACCGTTACGAGTCCCTTCTGAATATGTTCCCTAGCATGTTGCACCTTCAACTGCAAGTGCTTCGTGCTTTGCTTACAACCTTCCGAATTCAGCAAAGCCAAACATGCTTTGTTGTCCTGGTAAACCTGGATTGGACATTTGACAGGAATTTTCATGTCTTTGCACAATTGTAACAACCATTCACAATCCTTAAGTGAATAAGACAGTGCATTCAGTTCAGCTTCACAAGTACTTAAGCTAATTGTTGTTTGCTTCTTACATGACCAATCAAATAGACCCTGATTGTACATGTAGCAAACTCCAGATGTACTTTTCCTGTCTGTAGTGTCACTTCCAAAACTTGTATCTGCAAAAATCTCAAGACCACCAGACTTCTGATTGTTAAATCTCAGTCTGTAATGCATAGTGCCTTTCAAATAGCGTGCTATGCGTTTCAGAGCTTTCCAATCCTTAACAGTAGGATTGTTAACTTGTCTGCTTAGCAAATTACAGCTAACAGCAATGTCAGGTCTTGAACATCTGGCAATGAAGTTTAGCTTGCCTAGCACACTTCTGTACAATGTAGTGTCAGAAAATGCTTCTTCAGTGTCTTCTACCTGATAACCTGTTGTCATTGGTGTATCTACAGGGTTAGCATCCATCAGGTTTAGTTTGTTTAACACATCAGCAATTTTCCGTGACTGGTGTACTAGAATGTTACCACTTTGATCTTTCTCTATTTCCAGAGATAAGTAGTTGTTTACCTCACCAAGATCTTTCATGTCAAAGTGCTCTTTCAGTTGAGCTAGGGCGTTATTGTACATCGTGACATCTTTCCAAAAGAATAAAATATCATCAACATAAAATAAACAATACAGCTTCTTTTGCCCTTCCTCTTTGACAAACACACATGGATCAGCTTTCCCTTGCTGAAAACCTAGAGTAAACAATACTTCAGTGAGTTTTGTGTGCCAACACCGTGCACTTTGTTTGAGACCATAAAGGGACTTCTTCAGAGCACAAACAAATCCCTGTTTTACCTGTACGCCATCAGGTGGAAGCATATAAAGTGATTCACCTAGAGATCCGTACAAAAACGCTGTATTTACATCGTGGTGACTAATGTGTAGATTCTCCTCTGCAGCTAGCTTGAGCATAAGCCTTATGCTCTCATATCTCACCGTGGGTGAGTAGGTCTCGTGATAGTCTTCACCTGGTACCTGTGCAAAACCTCTGGCTACCAATCTGGCTTTGTGTCTGACTATCTTGCCATTTTGATCAGTCTTCGCTTTGAAGACCCATTTGATTCCAAGCAGTTTCATTCCTGGAACTACTGGAACTAGCTCCCAAGTTTTGTTCCTTTCTAAGGAATCAAGCTCAGCCTTCATAGCATTTAACCATGGCTCAGCTTCCTTAGAATCCAAATCCTGGATTTCTTGGAAACTTGAAGGTTCAAATACCTTCTTGGAGCTTTTAACAGCTGCTACTGCTGTCTTTGCAAATTCATCAGCAAATCTCTTTGGAGGTCTGCCTTTTGTGGCTCTTTGTGACCTGCGAATTAGCCTTTGGTCTTCAACACTCTCCTCTTCCTTCTTAGGAGAAAAGTGACCTATTGTGAACAATGGTTCTTCCAATTCCTGATCAGAGCTTTCAGAGGGTCGCATAGAGGCTTTCGCACTCTTGAAATCCTCTGAATTATCCGATTCAGTTTCAGACTCAGAATCAGAACCTTCATCAGTGGGTGTAGGTTGCTGTTGCTTATCCTCAGTCTCATCACTGTCATCAGGATAACATTGGAAAATTCCCACATTCTCCCCCCACTTGGCATTGTACTCAACACTTCTTGTGAGCTTAATTGTCTTAGAGTCAGTCATCATTATTCTGTAAGAACCTTTCTGATAACCTAGAAAGATACCATGCAAACCACGCTTGCCTAACTTGGAGCTTTGTGGTGAGTGAATCCACATGTCAGAACCAAATATTCTCATGTGTTTGATGTATGGTTTCTTGCCAAACATCTTCTCATAGGGGGTACAACCAATCGCTGAAGATAACCTGCGATTGTAACTGTAAACAAAACATGAGAGAGCTTCGGCCCAATAACTCTCTGGAAGATTGGCATCATGCAGCAAGGTTTTTAACCCTTGAAGCAATGTTTGATTTGCCCTTTCGCAAAGCCCATTCTGCCATGGCGAGCGAGGACTGGACAAATCGTGTTGAATTCCTTTCTCAGTCAGAAAAGCTTCAAACTGCTGAGAAGTGAATTCTCCCCCGCGATCTGTGAAAAGAATTTTTATCTTCTTACCATGCACATTTTCCAACCAAGCACAGAATTCCTTGAACCTTGGAAAAGCCTCTGATTTCTGCTTGAGATTGTACACGTAAATATACCTGGAAAATGCATCAATGAGAACCATGAAGAACCTATTTGCACCCAAAGAGGGCGATAGTGGACCAACTAAATCAGCATGAACAATCTGGTATGGTTCTGTAGCTTGCCTACTAGACACCTTACCTTTCGCAGCCATTTTCACCTTGTTTGCTGCGCATGCCTTGCACTTCATGTGGTACCTGCAGGGTTTTATAGTCATACCTTCAACCAAGGCAGGCATTTTAGATACTGCCTCAAAATGCAAATGACCAAATTTCCTGTGAAAATCATGAATGCATCCTGCATGCAAACTTTTGTTAGAACCTGCAATGCAACAAGTATCATTCTGCACAACATCATCATAATACAAAACAAACAAACGATCAACACATTCAGCATGCAAAACATAATCGTCTTTCTTTGTGATGGTGCATTTCTTGTTCTTGAAGGAAACGTCAATGTTGCGTTCATTCAGCTGCATCACACTGAGAAGATTGTGTGTGGCATCTGGAACGTACAGTACATCCTGTATCGATAAGTCCAAACTGTGAAGAACAACAGTTCCGTAGCCTTGACTGGGAATCGTGTGGTCATCCGCCTGGTGAATCGCACCTTCCTGCGGTGTAAAAGACACGAACAGTCTCTTATCGTTGCACATGTGGTGGGTAGCTGCTGAATCAACAACGAAGAAAGATCTAGACGTCTTCTGGACCTTTGCAACCTTTGGAGTGAAGCGTGAGACCATTGCCTTGTGCTGCGTTGTCCTGGACACCGGACCTTTGCCTTTGCTTTGGCCTTTTCCACGCGATGAGCTTCCGCTGCGCTGCTCTGTCTTGGCCTTGGGATATTTGCAATCCCTCTTCATATGGCCTAGACGTCCACACGAGTAGCATTTCACTGCCTTCAAAGCTTTGGCGCCCTCTGGTGGTTCCACTGCACTCTGGGATGACGTCTGTGAAGACTCCCCCATATCCATGCAGCTAGCACCCCGGCGATCTGCTTCATTCTGGATCACGGCAGTAACATAGGCTACTGTGAGCTGAGCAGTTGGTTGAACAGCAATCTGAGTGGCAACGGACTCCCAACTTGGTCCCAAAGAATGTAGTATCATGAAGGAATACACAGCCTCTGGAAAGTTGAGTCCTCTCTGTTGCAACTCATGTCTCAGATTCTGCATCTCCATCAGGTGTTTACGCACATCTCCACCTTCAGCAAGAGCCATGCCATGCAGCTTGGCATAATAATACATTGAGGAACCAGCTTCTGTCCTCAAGTTAGCCTCTCTTAAAGAGTCCCAAATTTCTCTGGCTGTGGTCTTTGCACGCAACAGACAGAGCTCTTCTGGGGATACTATCAATGTAAGTGTTCCCCTTGCTTTGGAATCCTTAGCAGTCCATTGAGCTGTAATTGGAGCTGGGGGGTTGTCTGTAATAACATTGAACAGACCTTCCTTCCGCAGAATTGCCTCTGCATACTGCACCCACTCCGTGTAATTTTTCTTATTGAGCTTAGGAATCCCAAAAGCTTCAACCAGCTTTGCTTCAGCCATTATTGCTGCTTTAAACGAGCTGCGTCACAGTCTAGCAACTTCCAACAGCACTTGTAAAAAGTACTTTCGTTTTCCCCAGCCATCCAAGCCTGTTAGCTTGTGCCTTAAAGCCCTTGCCTGTTTCGCGGCAAAACGGCTTTAAAAGTTCAAAGTCCAGCCATAAAACCATAAACTAGAAACTGGCAGGCTTCCCGGAGCATGAGCACATACCTTCATCAATCAAACTTGACGCGCAGAGCAGATAACGCCGATCCGTTCCTCTGTTCCTCTGCCGGCATTCCACAGTTTGAGTTACGTCTTTCTGGGCCCATAACCAAAATGTTGATATTGCAGAGTCCTTTGCACAACGGAATGATGAACAGTACGTGCCACATGCTTATGTTGCTTTATTTTCAGTTCAAAGTGGAGAAATTACAAACATGCATCTTGCCTCTGCTGGAGCAGAGAAGCAACCGTCCTTCTCCTCGGAACAACGAAGACCGAGAGAACAGTGAAAAACAGGAAACCAGTGTACGTCACATCCAGCTTCCCATTCCCGTGGGAAAACCCAACAGTACTCTGACTGTGGAATGTAAACATTGTCTTGTGACTAGCACTTTGCTGCACAGTGAAGAGAGCAGAAACCAACACAATGGACCTTGACAGGCACCAAGGGAGGTGTCAAAGTGATCCCAACAGTACATTAAGATGAATGTAAGGAGCTGTGCTACCAAATGTATATTAGCAGTATAAGACTATCCACCCCTTCATGGATCACTGCCTTGCCGTGGCGAAGGGGCTTGAATAACTCAGAGAAGCTATGAGCTATGCCGTGCAGGGCCACCCAAGATGGACAGGTCATAGTGGAGAGTTTTGACCAAACGTGATCCACCTGGAGCAGGAACCAGCAAGCCACTCCAGTATCCCTGCCAAGAAAACTCCATGGACAAAGACAACAGGCATCTAAAAGATATATGACGCTGGAAGATGAGCCCCTCAGGTTGGAAGGCGTCCAACATGCTACTGGGGAGGAGCAGAGGACAAGTACAAGTAGATTCAGAGCTGATGAAGCGGCTGGGCCAAAGCCGAAAGGACGCTCAGTTGCGGATATGCCTGGAAGCGAAAGGAAAGTCCAATGCTGTAAAGAAAAATATTGCATAGGAACCTGGAATGTAAGAACCATGAACCTTGGTAAGTTGGATGTGGTCAAAAATGAGATGGCAAGAATAAATATTGACATCCTGGGCATCAGTTAATTAAATGGACGGGAATGGGCGAATTCAGTTCGGATGACCATCACATCTACTACTGTGGGCAAGAATCCCGTAAAAGAAATGGAGTGGCCCTCATAGTCAACAAAAGAGTGTCAAAAGCTGTACTGGGATGCAATCTCAAAAATGATAGAATGATCTCAATACGAATCCAAGGCAGACCTTTTAACATCACAGTAATCCAAGTTTATGCACCAACCATTGGTGCTGAAGAAACTGAAATTGACCAGTTCTATGAAGACTTACAACACCTCATAGAAATGACACCAAAGAAGGATGTTCTTCTCATTATAGGGGATTGGAATGCTAAAGTAGGGAGTCAAGAGATAAAAGGAACAACTGGCAAGTTTGGCCTTGGAGTTCAAAACGAAGCAGGGCAAAGGCTAATAGAGTTCTGCCAAGAGAACAAGCTGGTCATCACAAACACTCTTTTCCAACAACACAAGAGACGACTCTACACATGGACATCACCAGATGGGCAGCATCGAAATCAGATTGATTATATTCTCTGCAGCGAAAGATGGAGAAGCTCTATACAGTCAGCAAAAACAAGACCTGGAGCTGACTGTGGCTCAGATCATCAGCTTCTTATAGCAAAATTCAAGCTTAAACTGAAGAAAGTAGGAAAAACCACTGGGCCGGTAGGATACAATCTTAGTCAAATCCCTTATGAATACACAGTGGAAGTGAGGAACAGGTTTAAGATTTAGATCTGGTGGACAGAGTGCCTGAAGAACTATGGATGGAGGTTCGTAACATACAGGAGGCAGCAACGAAAACCATCCCAATGAAAAGGAAATGCAAGAAAGCAAAGTGGCTGTCCAACGAGACCTTACAAATAGCGGGGGGGAGAAGGCAAGCAAAATGCGAGGGAGATAGTGAAAGATACAGGAAATTGAATGCAGATTTCCAAAAAATAGCAAGGAGAGACAAGAAGGCCTTCTTAAATGAGCAATGCAAAGATATAGAGGAAAACAATAGAATGGGAAAAACCAGAGATCAAGAAAATGTACAAGAAAATTGGAGATATGAAAGGAACATTTCGTTCAAAGATTACCGTAATACAAGACAAAAGTGGAAAGGACCTAACAGAAGCAGAAGATATCAAGAAGAGGTGGCAAGAATACACAGAGGAACTATACCAGAAAGAAATGGATGCCTCATATACCCCAGGTAGTGTGGTTGCTGACCTTGAGCCAGACATCCTGGAGAGTGAAGTCAAATGGGCCTTAGAAAGCACTGCTAATAACAAGGCCAGTGGAAGACACAACCTTGATGGCAGAAAGTGAGGAGGAATTAAAGAAGCTTTTAATTATGGTGAAAGAGGAGAGCACAAAATATGGTCTGAAGCTCAACATCAAAAAAATGAAGATCATGGCCACTGGTCCCATCACCTCCTGGCAAATAGAAGGGGAAGAAATGGAGGAGGTGAGAGATTTTACTTTTTTTGGCTCCATGATCACTGCAGATGGTGACAGCAGTCACGAAATTAAAAGACGCCTGCTCCTTGGGAGAAAGGCGATGGCAAACCTAGACAGCATCTTAAAAAGCAGAGACATCACCTTACCAACAAAGGTCTGTATAGTTAAAGCCATGGTTTTCCCAGTAGTGATGTATGGAAGTGAGAGCTGAACCATAAAGAAGGCTGATCACCAAAGAATTGATGCTTTTGAATTATGGTGCTGGAGGAGGCTCTTGAGAATCCCATGGACTGCAAGAAGATCAAACGTATCCATTCTTAAAGAAATCAGCCCTGAGTGCTCACTAGAAGGACAGATCGTGAAGTTGAGGCTCCAATACTTTGGCCACCTCATGAGAAGAGAAGACTCCCTGGAAAAGACCCTGATGTTGGGAAAGATGGAGGGCACAAGAAGAAGGGGACGACAGAGGACAAGATGGTTGGACAGCGTTCTCGAAGCTACGAACATGAGTCTGACCAAACTGCGGGAGGCAGTGGAAGACAGGAGTGCCTGGCGTGCTCTGGTCCATGGGGTCACGAAGAGTCAGTCACGACTAAACGACTAAACAACAACAACAAAAGACTATCCATGATGGCTGAAGTATCATAGTCACAAAAACACTGGAAACTCATGACCAAAACATGGCTATGGATTGGCCTACCATTATAACAACTGCTAGTATATGTTTCATAGCACAGCTGCAGTACAGGTTTGTAGTCTGAGGTGCTCCTGGGTCCATCATTTTAATCAGAGGCCCAAGCAGCTTTTGCAGCAAGGGGCTGGTTCACTAGCTACAGCCATGCCACAGCACTGCATTTTCTGTTAAACTTGCATCTTGATTACTGTAAATGGACTCTAGTGGGCCTTCCCTTGAAAATATTCTGCTACTTCTGCACATAGTTGTGTAACATCTATTCTACAAGCTGGGCACCGGCTGCCCATCTGTTACCAAACCCAATTCAAGGTGTTAGTTTGGGTTTACAAAGCCCCAAGCGACTTGAGACCCAGTAATCTGTCAAAGCACCTTTCCCTATATTGAATGACCTAGGCCTTGGGATTGGTGGAGGAAGGTGGCTGCTTGCTGTCTTGATGGCAGTCGGCACACTTTGTGGTGACCTTGACAGGGCCTTTTGTATTGTGGTGCCCAGGCTTGGAACTTACGCCTCCTAGAGGCTTGGATGACGACAAAATTATTAAGCATCTGCCAACTCACTAGATCATATGTGTTCTCTCATTGCCTTTGGAAATATTTAAGTTATTTTGGTTTCAACTAGTGCTTAAGGTCTTTCTGATCTGCTGCTGTTTACCTGTAATTGTTTTATACTGGATTTTATACTGTATTAGTGTTACATGCTTTCATTCATCTGCATTTTGTTTTCAGATAATATGGTGGAAACCAGCCCGGGATTTTTATGGAATACTGTCCCGTAATCGGCATTGTGCTTGAAAGAGCAATTGCAGTAACAAGAAAAGAGAAAATGTGTCTATTTTAGTATCTTGGTGTTTGAGAGACATTGGTTTGGCTTGAAGGACTTAATGGAATTAACAACCATAATATGCTCACAAGATACAGGGATTTAATGTCGTTCCTTCTCACAGCAGCAAAAATAGAAGTTGGGGGAAAAGGAAATGGAAAAGAAAGTATGATAAAAATGTCACCAGTGATTCAGTGGTTGTACAAACTGTGGGAAGTTCATGCCACAGATAAGCTCTCGCATTAAATTTAAAGGGGGGGGGGGGAATAGGCCATGTTAATCCTCAAGAATGCAGATGCCATTTGTACTTTACACAGAAGCTAATAAGGCACTTGCTGGTACACCCAAGTATTTTACTTCTGCATTTACTTACTGAACTTCATTTTTAATCTACAACAAAAGTGATTATCATATCAAGGTAGATTTAAATTTGGTAGCTTAGCAAAAACGGGCTGGAAAGAATTAAGATGAAGAATTGAGATTTTTCATAATATTAAATTGGGTTGCATTGATTTATCTTTTGTTATTAACTTTAAATTTTTTTAAAATTATATAAAAGATTAATTATAAATCTATTGGATTCAGAGACTTGTGTGGGCAGACGTCGCCACATAAAGAACTACACCTGTTATTACTGTAGGTTTTGTTTGACTGAAGGAAAACTGCCAAATTAACTAAGCCACTTCTGACAAGTTTTCTGTATGCCGTCCAAATGTAAAATGCATCTCACTGTATAGAATGTGTCAAGTTTGGTGGATATAATGAAGGTGTTGAAATCTGTGGTTTTCCGAGTGGGCCTGCTGAGTCACTGTTTAAGACCCAGACCAACAAACAGATCCATAGGAAGATAACTGTTTTTTTGAATTTGATTGTGTGGGTCCACCTGAACGACACATGAAGGATGTGAAGAACCAACCAAAGGCTGGAGATTATAATGCTTGCCCTGAAGGAAAAAGGAGGTTCCTCAGTCACTCGTTGCTGGCACACACATTGCTTATGACATGCTTGACACACCTTATTTACTAGAGTCTAAGACACCATCAAACCTAATGCACACCTCAACGTTCCTAACCTTGAAACAAACAAAAAAAGTATTTGCTGGCGAATGTAAATGTGCCATCAGATCTAATCCGCAACATAATTTGGCCAAATAATGTGAGATTTGAGTAAATACGGTATTTTCATTATAACGCTCATCATTTACCGGTACATAACACACTCAAAGTACTATAAAGTACTATATTCTGTAAGGCTTGGTACTATAGGCCATGCAGCCTTGTCCCCTGTTTGGCAACACACTTATGTTGGTTTCTGCTCTCTTCACTGTGCAGCAGAAGTGCTTGTCACAAGACAATGTTTACATTCCACAGTCAGAGCACTGTTGGGTTTTCCCACGGGAATGGGAAGCTGGATGTGACGTACACTGGTTTCCTGTTTTTCACTGTTTTCTCTCGGTGTTCGTTTTTCCGAGGAGAAGGGTGGTTGCTTCTCTGCTCCAGCAGAGGCAAGATGCATGTTTGTAATTTCTCAACTCTGAACTGAAAATAAAGCAACTTTAAGCATGTGGCACGTACTGTTCATCATTCCGTTGTGCAAAGGACTCTGCAATAACAACATTTTGGTTATGGGCCCAGAAAGACGTAAATCAAACTGAGGAGTCGAGTCGGAATGCCGGCAGAGGTACAGAGAAACGGATCGCGTTATCTGCTCTGCGCGTCAAGTTTGATTGATGAAGGTATGTGCTCATGCTGCCCGGAGCAGCCTGCCAGCCTGCCAGTTTAATGGCTGGACTTTGAACTTTTAAAGCCGTTTTGCCGCGATATAGTTTAAGGCACAAGCTCACAGGCTTGGATGGCTGGGGAAAACGAAAGTACTTTTTACAAGTGCTTTTGAAAGCTGCAGTACTGTGACGCAGCTCGATTAAAGCAGCAATGATGGATAATACAAAGCTGACTGATGCTTTTGGGATTCCTAAGCTCAATAAGAAAAATTACACGGAGTGGGTGCAGTATGCAGAGGCAATTCTGCGGAAAGAAGGTCTGTTTAATGTTATTACAGACAACCCCCCAGCTCCAATTACAGCTGAATGGGCTGCTAAGGATTCCAAAGCACGGGGAACACTTACATTGATAGTATCCCCAGAAGAGCTCTGTTTGTTGCGTGGAAAGACCACAGCCAGAGAAATTTGGAACACTTTAAGAGAGGCTCACTTGAGGACAGAAGCTGGTTCCTCAATGTACTACTATGCCAAGCTGCATGACATGGCTCTTGCTGAAGGTGGAGATGTGCGTAAACACCTGATGGAGATGCAGAATCTGAGACATGAGCTGCAACAGAGAGGACTCAACTTTCCAGAGGCTGTGTATTCCTTTATGATACTACATTCTTTGGGTCCAAGTTGGGAGTCCGTTGCCACTCAGATTGCTGTTCAACCAACTGCTCAGCTCACAGTAGCCTATGTTACTGCCGTGATCCAGAATGAAGCAGATCGCCGGGGTGCTAGCTGCATGGATAAGGGGGAGTCTTCACAGACGTCATCCCAGAGTGCAGTGGAACCACCAGAGGGCGCCAAAGCTTTGAAGGCAGTGAAATGCTACTCGTGTGGACGTCTAGGCCATATGAAGAGGGAATGCAGATATCCCAGGGCCAAGACAGAGCAGCGCAGCGGAAGCTCATCGCGTGGAAAAGGCCAAAGCAAAGGCAAAGGTCCGGTGTCCAGGACAACGCAGCACAAGGCAATGGTCTCACGCTTCACTCCAAAGGTTGCAAAGGTCCAGAAGACGTCTAGATCTTTCTTCGTTGTTGATTCAGCAGCTACCCACCACATGTGCAACGACAAGAGACTGTTCGTGTCTTTTACACCGCAAGAAGGTGCGATTCACCAGGCGGATGACCACACGATTCCCAGTCAAGGCTACGGAACTGTTGTTCTTCACAGTTTGGACTTATCGATACAGGATGTACTGTATGTTCCAGATGCCACACACAATCTTCTAAGTGTGATGCAGCTGAATGAACGCAACATTGATGTTTCCTTCAAGAACAAGAAATGCACCATCACAAAGAAAGACGATTATGTATTGCATGCTGAATGTGTTGATCGTTTGTTTGTTTTGTATTATGATGATGTTGTGCAGAATGAGACTTGTTGCATTGCAGGTTCTAACAAAAGTTTGCATGCAGGATGTATTCATGATTTTCACAGGAAATTTGGTCATTTGCATTTTGAGGCAGTATCTAAAATGCCTGCCTTGGTTGAAGGTATGACTATTAAACCCTGCAGGTACCACATGAAGTGCAAGGCATGCGCAGCAAACAAGGTGAAAATGGCTGTGAAAGGTAAGGTGTCTAGTAGGCAAGCTACAGAACCATACCAGATTGTTCATGCTGATTTAGTTGGTCCACTATCGCCCTCTTTGGGTGAAAATAGGTTCTTCATGGTTCTCATTGACGCGTTTTCCAGGTATATTTACGTGTACAATCTCAAGCAGAAATCAGAGGCTTTTCCAAGGTTCAAGGAATTCTGTGCTTGGTTGGAAAATGTGCATGGTAAAAAGATAAAAATTCTTTTCACAGATCGCGGGGGAGAATTCACTTCTCAGCAGTTTGAAGCTTTTCTGACTGAGAAAGGAATTCAACACGATTTGTCCAGTCCTCGCTCGCCATGGCAGAATGGGCTTTGCGAAAGGGCAAATCAAACATTGCTTCAAGGGTTAAAAACCTTGCTGCATGATGCCAATCTTCCAGAGAGTTATTGGGCCGAAGCTCTCTCATGTTTTGTTTACAGTTACAATCGCAGGTTATCTTCAGCGATTGGTTGTACCCCCTATGAGAAGATGTTTGGCAAGAAACCATACATCAAACACATGAGAATATTTGGTTCTGACATGTGGATTCACTCACCACAAAGCTCCAAGTTAGGCAAGCGTGGTTTGCATGGTATCTTTCTAGGTTATCAGAAAGGTTCTTACAGAATAATGATGACTGACTCTAAGACAATTAAGCTCACAAGAAGTGTTGAGTACAATGCCAAGTGGGGGGAGAATGTGGGAATTTTCCAATGTTATCCTGATGACAGTGATGAGACTGAGGATAAGCAACAGCAATCTACACCCACTGATGAAGGTTCTGATTCTGAGTCTGAAACTGAATCGGATAATTCAGAGGATTTCAAGAGTGCGAAAGCCTCTATGCGACCCTCTGAAAGCTCTGATCAGGAATTGGAAGAACCATTGTTCACAATAGGTCACTTTTCTCCTAAGAAGGAAGAGGAGAGTGTTGAAGACCAAAGGCTAATTCGCAGGTCACAAAGAGCCACAAAAGGCAGACCTCCAAAGAGATTTGCTGATGAATTTGCAAAGACAGCAGTAGCAGCTGTTAAAAGCTCCAAGAAGGTATTTGAACCTTCAAGTTTCCAAGAAATCCAGGATTTGGATTCTAAGGAAGCTGAGCCATGGTTAAATGCTATGAAGGCTGAGCTTGATTCCTTAGAAAGGAACAAAACTTGGGAGCTAGTTCCAGTAGTTCCAGGAATGAAACTGCTTGGAATCAAATGGGTCTTCAAAGCGAAGACTGATCAAAATGGCAAGATAGTCAGACACAAAGCCAGATTGGTAGCCAGAGGTTTTGCACAGGTACCAGGTGAAGACTATCACGAGACCTACTCACCCACGGTGAGATATGAGAGCATAAGGCTTATGCTCAAGCTAGCTGCAGAGGAGAATCTACACATTAGTCACCACGATGTAAATACAGCGTTTTTGTACGGATCTCTAGGTGAATCACTTTATATGCTTCCACCTGATGGCGTACAGGTAAAACAGGGATTTGTTTGTGCTCTGAAAAAGTCCCTTTATGGTCTCAAACAAAGTGCACGGTGTTGGCACACTAAACTCACTGAAGCATTGTTTTCTCTAGGTTTTCAACAAGGGAAAGCTGATCCATGTGTGTTTGTCAAAGAGGAAGGGCAAAAGAAACTGTATTGTTTGTTTTATGTTGATGATATTTTATTCTTTTGGAAAGATGTCACAATGTATAATAACGCCCTAGCTCAACTGAAAGAGCACTTTGACATGAAAGATCTTGGTGAGGTAAACAACTACCTATCTCTGGAAATAGAGAAAGATCAAAGTGGTAACATTCTAGTACACCAGTCACGAAAGATTGCTGATGTGTTAAGCAAACTAAACCTGATGGATGCTAACCCTGTAGACACACCGATGACAACAGGTTATCAGGTAGAAGACACTGAAGAAGCATTTTCTGACACTACACTGTACAGAAGTGTGCTAGGCAAGCTAAACTTCATTGCCAGATGTTCAAGACCTGACATTGCTGTTAGCTGTAATTTGCTAAGCAGACAAGTCAACAATCCTACTGTTAAGGATTGGAAAGCTCTGAAACGCATAGCACGCTATTTGAAAGGCACTATGCATTACAGACTGAGATTTAACAATCAGAAGTCTGGTGGTCTTGAAATTTTTGCAGATGCAAGTTTTGGAAGTGACACTGCAGACAGGAAAAGTACGTCTGGAGTTTACTACATGTACAATCAGGGTCTATTTGATTAGAGAGCCAGTGTGGTGTAGTGGTTAAGAGCGGTAGTCACGTAATCTGGGAAACCGGGTTCGAGTCTCCGCTCCTCCACCTGCAGCTGCTGGGTGACCTTGGGCCAGTCACACTTCTGTGAAGTCTCTCAGCCCCACTCACCTCACAGAGTGTTTGTTGTGGGGGAGGAAGGGAAAGGAGAATGTTAGCCGCTTTGAGACTCCTGAAGGGGAGTGAAAGGTGGGATATCAAATCCAAACTCTTCTTCTTCTTCTTCTTCTTCTTCTGGTCATGCAAGAAGCAAACAACAATTAGCTTAAGTACTTGTGAAGCTGAACTGAATGCACTGTCTTATTCACTTAAGGATTGTGAATGGTTGTTACAATTGTGCAAAGACATGAAAATTCCTGTCAAATGTCCAATCCAGGTTTACCAGGACAATAAAGCATGTTTGGCTTTGCTGAATTCGGAAGGTTGTAAGCAAAGCACGAAGCACTTGCAATTGAAGTTGCAACATGCTAGGGAACATATTCAGAAGGGACTCGTAACGGTGTCCTATATGCCAGGTAATGAAATTCCTGCTGATGTATTGTCCAAGATTGTATCAAGGGATCAACACTGTACCTATGTACAGAAGTTGGGTTTGTACTGATATTGTACGAACACGCTGCCCAGTGATGTTCACAGAAAGGGGGAGGATGTTGGTTTCTGCTCTCTTCACTGTGCAGCAGAAGTGCTTGTCACAAGACAATGTTTACATTCCACAGTCAGAGCACTGTTGGGTTTTCCCACGGGAATGGGAAGCTGGATGTGACGTACACTGGTTTCCTGTTTTTCACTGTTTTCTCTCGGTGTTCGTTTTTCCGAGGAGAAGGATGGTTGCTTCTCTGCTCCAGCAGAGGCAAGATGCATGTTTGTAATTTCTCAACTCTGAACTGAAAATAAAGCAACTTTAAGCATGTGGCACGTACTGTTCATCATTCCGTTGTGCAAAGGACTCTGCAATAACAACAACTTTCACCTTAAAGCCAGGGTTGGAAACCTGCAGCCTTCTCTTTCCACCTCTTCCTTCTTCCACCAGAACATTTTACTTCTGCTCTTTGTGGGTGTGCATTCTCTTACACCCGACTGTGCAGTGTTAAGAACGATTTGTTAATAAGCACATCAGCTGATTTGTCAGAACCACCGGCTCCAGACGGCTGCTTGGAATGGCAGAGTTGGGGCTTTTCCCAAGCCAACTAATCTACCCTAGGGATAGGAACCTCCGCTCAAGACCAAATGCAGCTTCTAAGGCAGGCAGCCCCAAACTCAGCCCTGGGACTACAACTCCCATCATCCCTAGCTAACAGGATCAGTGGTCAGGAATGATGGGAACTGTAGTCCCAAAACATCTGGAGGGCCAAGTTTGGGGTTGCCTGTTCCAAGGCCTCTCTGAGAGGGCCTTAGGCCTACTCCTCAGGCCACAACCTCTCACTAGCCCTACTTTACACACACTCCTTGAGAGCATTTGCCTGGCTGGAGCGTGTCCTCGAACTCGGAAAACGCTTCTTGCCAGCCTAAATGGTGGAGGTGGGGTGAATGTGTGTAGAAACAAGCCTACTGTGGCATTTGTTCCTCTGTCCACTCTTATCACTGGCACCATTGGTGTGTGGCCCTTGGAAGGTTGCCTAGGAGAGAATGCAGCCCTCAGGCTGAAAAAGTCTCCTGCCCATGATCTGCCTGGATAAATGACTATGGAGGCCATTTTAAGGGCAGGCTGGAGCCCTCTACAACCCACAGATCCCTGCTAATTGTTTATCACACACACACACCCATTTTATTCTTCCTTTCCTCCAAGCAACTCAGCATGGCATATATCGCTGTGCTATTTTTCTAGAAAAAGTGGTGCCAGAAGTCACAACAAACGCCTCCCTTGTTCTCTTACAATGGCAATGGCGCCCACCTGAGAGGTGTGGGAACTGAGTTCCGCCTGGAAAAAACGCCCTGCATAAGTGATTTTCCTCAGCCCATTACCTTTACAGCAGGCCCAAACTGAAAGACAGGGACTTGATGAATCCTCATGGCTGAATGAGGATTTAAGGCCCAAGTCTGCCTTTAGCCTTAGCATGATGCACTCTAGCCACACCATCATATTGACTCATGAATTGAGCATCTCAGCCAGCTGAGAAGAAGCCTAAAATGCTGCAGCAGCCAAGCTATGCTAGGAAAGGCTCAATTTCCAAGTGACAGGTTGGGGCCTGCCTTCCCCCATGGCTCCTTCTGTGTCTGTTCAGGAATCACACAAAGCATCACAGGGAAGCCAGTCCCCCTTCAAGAAGCAACTCTCATTCCTGCAACCAAATCAAGAATTGGAGCTCTAAGTAGTAACTCCACCAGGGATTTGATCTGAACTCTTAGTGGCTTCCCCCTAGGCAAAGCCTCTGCAAATACTGCCTAGGACAATGGACAGTTCCAGGCCAATATGGCGGCATTTTGTAACAAATTATAGTAACTACTCTCTTAGAACCCAGTCTTCGTATTGCTAGGGTGGCACAGAAACGCCTGAAAAATGGCTCCCCCAGTCATTAAGCCCCATGTTGCCATAGTAACGTGAGAAGATCCAGATTGCATTTCATACATCACAGAATTGCACTGAATACATCGTTCCTCCCTACACCAGCTTCAGGTTTCGGGTTCTGAAAGCGAACCAGGAATTTAAAGAACTGTTATTGTCAAAACGCTTTGCAAACAAGTTTGGAGGAGGGGCTGGCACAATCACCAACCCCCTGGGCCGTGTGTCCCTTACCCGGCCTGCCTCATGCACACCAGCTCCCCTTGCTCAGAACCACTGCAGTTGGGGTCATCCCTGCTCTCCCCAGCTCCTCTCTTCCCAGGCACATATTTATGTCCCTTGATTTTTTAAAAAGTCAACAAAAAGCCCAAGTTAAAAAAACACAAGTTAAAATGCAGTTAAAACAATTTAAAGCTTTGTAAACAGTTAGGGCAATAATAACAGCAACAGGAACGCCGCCCCCCCCCCAAAAAACCCTAAACAGTACCTCATTCCAAAGGTATGTTCAGCCGCCTCAGCTCTTGCAGCTGGAGTCAGTCATAGCCCTGCCCTTCCAGACCAGGTGGAAACAGCCTGCAAGCAAGGGAGCAGCCAAGATTATATCTGGCCTGCTCAGGAGCCTTGGCCCTTGTAGCTGGAGTCAGTCAGGCCCCAGCCCTCCCAGGCCCAGTAGGAAAAGCCTGCAAGGAAGTGAGAAGGACTTGCAGGACTCACAGCCAAGAAGATGGTCTCGGAATGAGCAAATATATACCATTTGGTGTATTTGAGGTTTAAAAATATTGAACAGAAATAGAAAGCGCCTTTAGCTCATGGATTTCATCTAGGTCTGAACCGAATTAATAACTGTTTCTCGGCCATTTTACCCACCCCGAAATTGGGTATTTTGTTTTGGCAAGACTTTAGATCAGAGGAGACTTGGAGACCACTATTTTGTTTTTCTTAGAGAATCCTGTCCTGGGGTGCTTTTTTTGAAATTTGCATAATTCAGAACAATTGTTTCCTTTCCCACTCACCGAGAGCTGACCTCGTAGTACACTCTGCAAGATCATTCAAGATTATCCTCCCCTATTCCCGGACATTACTACAATATATTTTTAAGCTAACTTTCCTTCTACAGTATAGTGTTATGCAGATTTATGAGGGTGGTGTTGTTTTTACAGGGGAGGAGGAATCTGAAATGGTCAGCTGAGATTTCATTAACTACTAGTAACCCGCTGGAAATTACACAACTAGTAACCCACTGGAAATCAGTGGAAAAGTCTCATCTGCTTATCAGCAATTTCTTGCTCTCCAGCATATTTATACTAATGTTGTATAAACCCTTATGAATGCAGCTGCTACTGTATACACAAAATATGCATACAATATTCAATTTTGTTCACATTTTCACAGTGTGGGCTTTGGTAGCAAACAAGACACATCAGTTCCAGATAGCATGTTTATTGAACAATCAGGCCTGATTTGTTTGCACAAAGTTTTGTGGGGAGGTTAGACAATGTCAGCATCCATTTTGATTCGCCTGCAGAAGGGTTATATGACATTGTGTCAAGCATATACACGCCACAATACATTTTTTCAAACACTTTCCTTATCGCAAAAAGTCCACCGGGGGGTGGGGGTGGCTGAACCCCACCCTAAAGTAGCAACAGTCTGGAAGCACCCAGGTAAAACAAAACCCTTTACCTGCAGCAACAAGTCAGACATCTGAGGGTAGTATCCTAGATTGAGTTTTCTGAGAAAGGCAAGAGGTCCAATAGAGCAGCCCTGCCCAACCTTCAGCCCCCAGATGTTGCTTGACTACAATTCCCATCATTCCTGACCATTGAGCCATGTTGGCTGGGGTTGATGGGAACTGTAGTCCTAGAACATCTGGGGACCCAAAGTTGGAAAAGATGCAATAAAGAACCCTCAACCCAGTTCTATAGTAAGGGAAACACAGATCGTTCAGCAAACCTAAACCATTTTCAAAGATTTCAAATTGTATGGGGGGGTAAGGGAGGAGATTAGGAAAGGTATAATAAGCCACATTGGGTGGCTGAGACAAAGGACAAGATGGTGCATTCCACTTACAGAAACCAACTAGTCTGGCAGCTGAATCTTACTTCAGTACAGTCGTACCTCGGAAGTTGAACGCCTTGTGAGTCGAACGTTTTGGCTCCTGAACACCGCAAACCCAGAAGTGACTGTTCCAGTTTGCAGACGTTCTTTCGGAACCCGAAACTGCAGGAGCTTCCTGCAGCCAATCAGAAGCCATGCCTTGGTTTCCGAACGTTCTGGAAGCTGAACGGACTTCCGGAACGGATTCCATTCGACTTCCAAGGTACGACTATACTGGCAACTGTGTGGTGTCCTCAACGCACACCAGAGGCCTAGTTAATGGAATACAGGCCCTGTGGAAAGGGCAAATACAGGTTTGTTATCCAACAGTACAGCCAGGGGCTGCAGGAGGAGCTAGGACTGCACACCCTAGCTGCTTCCCAACACTTGCTACCTTAGGTAGTTGCTTTGGTCTGGACTAAGGTGTATTTTTGCTTCCGTACTGGGAACTGTTGTCTTGAGAAAGTGATCCCTTTGAGAAAGCTATCCCCCCCCCCATAAGCATTTATTCTAAGGGGGAGGGAGGAACCTCCTTGAGAAGTTGTTGTGACAGGATTAAAGGATAAAATGGTAGGAAGCAAGAATGGAGCTATCAGAGCAGGCTGTGAAATGCCAATTTTAGTCTTAAATCAATCAGTGAAGACATTTGCGACTGAATGGTGGGAATATAGTATTTTTCCATGAGAACCCCGTAGATGCTGGGCAGAAAAAATTCTTGCCACTAAGCTCTTTCCTTCAGCTTTATTAAATGCCTAGATTTGGTATTCAGTGAAATTCCTGACCTCTGCCCACTGAACCAATTTAGGTAGGAAGATTAACTGCATTAAAAGACATTCACACAAAGATAATATTCCGTGACATTTGGGTGCTTTTATTGAGGAAGAACATGTTTAATATTACTACTCTCCTGCATAGCAGATATTTCAATAATTTGCAGTAAAGATTCACATATTTGGTATATATTCTCGAAGTTTAACTCGTGTGAGACTTTCCAAAGAAACTATCAACTCAGCCACCCAAATTAAAAATAAGAGACTGACTTTTGTTTTTTTAAAAAGAAAGGGAGACTGTCTGGAGATGGAGGAATAGGATTCTATAAATACCTCATAAATTTAGATCCCTAGTCTCCCTTGTGAGTAATGGAATTAAAAATGAGTAGATGATCAATAAAGATCAGGCTGCTGTCTCCAAGATCAAATCCAATTCTGGTTTCACTTGCTGGTGATTTTATATTTATTTATTTCCCAGCTGATGTTGTTTGGGCTTAGTCTGAACTGCTTGATTTGTTCAGATTGCAAAACCTTAGCAACATGCATCATTTCAGAGGCTGTTCAATTGAGGTCATGTCCTCTCTGTGAATTTTATTAATATATATTGACAGATGATGACCTAAAACTCAAAATCTCTTCATCTTTGCTTATTGTATTCTCCTGTTAGATGGATAAGTGATGCTTCAGACGCTGCTTAATTGTGTTGATGGGCTTCTAGAGAGAAGCTGATTTGGCGGATAACTTACGTAGTAGTAAGCAGAGCTCAGGTTTTCATCAGTCCATCAGTTGAACAACTAAGCCAGCAATTCTCAAACTTTCTGTTACAAGAGAACTACCAGTGGGCATCAAGAAACATTATAAAAAAATGAGTCTCATATGAACCCAAAATTTCCACCCACAGAGGTATCATAGTTTTCTATACAGAAACAGAAGAAAACAAGACAGTAAAATAAAACCTATTGAGATACAGTGGTACTTTGGGTTAAGAACTTAATTCGTTCTGGAGGTCCGTTCTTAACCTGAAGCACCACTTTAGCTAATGGGGCCTCCTGCTGCCGTGCCACTGCTGCGTGATTTGTGTTCTCATCCTGAAGCAAAGTTCTTAACCCGAGGTACTATTTCTGGGTTAGCGGAGTCTGTAACCTAAAGCGTCTGTAACCCAAGGTACCACTGTACAGTGGTACCTCAGGTTAAGTACTTAATTTGTTCCGGAGGTCCGTTCTTAACCTGAAACTGTTCTTAACCTGAATCACCACTTTAGCTAATGGAGCCTCCCGCTGCTGCCGCACTGCCGGAGCACGATTTCTATTCTCATCCTGAAGCAAAGTTCTTAACCTGAGGTAATATTTCTGGGTTAGTGGAGTCTTTAACCTGAAGCGTATGTAACCTGAAGCATATGTAACCCGAGGTACCACTGTATATATCTTGTCCTTCTCTTTCACCCTGTACACTTGCTGCAGTTTTCACAAAGGTATTCCCAACCTGCATACAGAGTTTGCACGGTGGATCTACATTTAACCATTCCTGGTCAGATTATGAGCTTTCTTAGAGGGTTGAACCAAGGAGCTATATTGGAAATGGCTCCAATATGAGCTATTACTGACCAGAATAGCATCCATTTACACCACGGAGAAACTGTGCAGTTATTCCATTTAGTTATGGGGGAAATGCATATTTTCTGAGCTCCGAAAATGAAATGGAAGTTGAATAGAGAAAACATGAGAGGGAGGCGTTTTGTGCACAAACTCCAGATATCCCATAAAAGCGGAGTAAATAAAACATAGCTATTCCACATTAATTCCAGCAGTGCGGAAGCACCCCCAGTCTCATCAAAACTTCTAGAGACTGGGGGGTGGTAAAGCATCTCATAAAAGTAATTGAAATGTGAGGTCGCTATGGTCTGATTATTCCTCAAGCAAGAGAAAGCAACATCACTTTGAATATGTGCGTAAGGATAATTTCCATTTGTTGTCCCATGTGCAGAACTGTATAAGGAGCAGATATTGACAAGCTCCTGTTAATTACTCATTTGCATCTTACTTCCTAATCATGCTTTTGTCCCACTGGAATATCTGCCATCATTTAGCGCACGTCAAAACAAGATGAGCACATAGCTTCTCCAAGCAGTTAAATGCTCTTGACACAATAATGCAAATTTTTTATTATGCTTTAAGCCTTCATTCGCTCAGATCTGTGCTTCAAGGGAACAAAAGCCAGGAGCAACAGTGGGTGACGGCTCTGAGTCAGCTGTGTGGTTGAATGGACTCTCTTTGTTCTTCACGCTCCATGAAGGGGAAGGCACTATCACATTATTAAGCTCTACTGTTTCAATTTAGTAGTCCATCACCTTATTTATTTATTATTTAATCATTGTTTAATAAGAGAATTACGGCACTTCCAGACACCCTGTTTATTGAGCATTCATCCCAATTTCCTTGGAGGGAGATTAGCAGTGACACAGTGGCAAATTCAGACGTGCAGGGTCCCCTTGTGATAGTCACAACACAGCCACGCCCCTTCCAAGATTATACAATAGTCTTATAATTCTACAATAATAATTAAGCGGTCTTCAAACAGCAACTGGACATCTACCTGTTGGACATGTTCCTAGCTCCATTTCCTGCAAAGCCCCACCAACTATGATTCTATAAGCCAGCATCTGGAGAAACCATTGGCGTCCTTTTACCTTTTTCCTATGGCTCTGTTTTAAGCTGTGTGGCCAGTAACCTGACAGACTGCTCAAAGCCAGAGTGGAATTTGGTCAGGGGAGAAAAAAAGCTCACCCATCTTCCAGTGATGTTGAACAGGCATTGAAAGAAGTGAAAGGCAATGAGCTAAGGCAGGATCTGTTGTTGTTGTTCCATTGCATTCCATATATCAGGCACATCCAACTTCCAAGAGACTACTCCCACTATAAAAAAAAACTGGCAGTGATCTACCGATTGGGATTGGATTCACTAGAGTTGTTGAGCTTTTTGCCAGGGAGGATCAGCAGAAGCCAAAGTTGTTCCATATATAAGAACAATTTCAAATCCAGTACAGTGGTACCTCGAGTTACATATGCTTCAGGTTACAGACTCCGCTAACCCAGAAATAGTACCTTGGGTTAAGAACTTTGCTTCAGGATGAGAACAGAAATTGTGTAGTGGCAGCGCAGCAGCAGGAGGCCCCATTAGCTAAAGTGGTGCTTCAGGTTAAGAACAGTTTCAGGTTAAGAACGGACCTCCGGAACGAATTAAGTACTTAACCCGAGGTACCACTGTACATATGGCCGATAGGGTTAAAGACAGCAGAGGACAACATGGTGGACCGGCTGCGGTCACTGGGCCTCGGTGACAGCTGTGTTGCCGCTGGATATTGGGGGCAGGAAGCGGCAGGAAGGTCTTGCTGCTTCCCTACTTTTCTTCCAAGGTTGCAGCTGTTGGGCAGCTAGGTGAGCACTGCTGCCTCACCACACTGTTACTGGATACATATCTCCACATAAAAGACTTCCTGAAAAAAGGAAGATAGAGGCAGCACCTGCCCGATATGCTACAGGAAAGAGTTCCAAAGGCTAGGAGCCACCACACTAAAGGCTCGGTTCCTATATTGTGTGGAACAGACCTCCTGATCACATGACCTCTTCAGGAAGGCATAGATGGGGCGATGCTATATGTTAAGGAACCCTATAGGATTCTTGCAGGTACTTTTTGGAATTGGGCAATCTTCACTGCTTTGGCCAGCCCTTGATGTACATAGACCTCAGTACAGTCCCTGTGGGACTTGTAGGAGTCAGGAGTTCTGAATTAAAGGACCTGTGCTTACTAATTTTCCACGCACAAGAAGAAAGTGTGCTAGAAATATTTAAGTGATGAAGCGGGTTCTTCATTGTAGGCTGTATTATTCTAGCTCTGGATTTAAGCTAGATCCCATTTGTGTTGAATAAATTCAGAGGCAGGCAGCAAAAAAACCCAAGTGGGCAGAAACACAACAGAACTCGTCAGATATGGCAGAATGGGTGCCGTATAAAAGAGGGCAAAGACTTGTTTGCTGCTGCCCTAGAGGGGCAGGGCTAGATCTAACAGGCTGAAGTTACTGGAAGTACACTTCACGTGAATGTTTTAATTTCCTATTAACTCAACTCATAGCATGTTCACATATAAACAGAAGACACGACACAATAGCCTTTTCTTTTTCTTTTTTGTATTGCTGTGTAAACAACGAACCCAAACACAGCTGGAATTGCAAAGAAAGCATTTTCAAGTTACGAGGTCACAGCTTCCAGATAGGCCGTGAAGTTCAACACCTCTCTTTCGCTGGTTTAGTGCTGTTTTGGGATTTAGGGGTTTGTGCTGTGGCTGCTGTTGAGCTCTTATCAGTTTTACACTCTATATTAGCCCAATGTCAATACTAATTGTCCCTCATGTGAATTGCCAATTATAACAAGGTTGTTCTGTGGATAAATAATAATATTATTTAATGGAAATACAAAAAGCGACCAGTAAACTTATTTCAATTTGCCTGGCACAATGGACTCAACTGCCCTCTATATTCTTGCATGTAGAAGTTATTTAAATGTTTTGACTGTTATCACAGGCCACTCAGGAAACAGGTAGCGTATAAATCAGATGAACCATAAAGCTATGGTCCTTCAGATGTTTTTGGACTCTAGTGCCCGCCAGCCAGCCTCTTATCCACATCAGATATTATTTTATTAAAAAGCTCACAAGGGGGAATCTGTGTATCTGTTGCTCCTTCGCATGCAAGCGCGCACAGACCTGGCTTTTCCCATTTTTGGCAGGGAATAGGGTTTGCCCCCTTTCGGTGATCAGCATATTCTGCCTGGAATACTCACCTGACCCATTTCATGATTGACACAAGTCTCTCTCTTCTCTCCCAGTGGCATGGGAGCGGGGAAGAGACACGTGGTTATGGATTGAAGGGGTATAGGGTGGATCATGTGTACTGTTCCCCCATAATACCCATAGCCTGCCCATATCTCCATCCCATTTTGGCTGTTCTGCTGGCAGAACAACCTTGCCAACATAATATTCCACTGGCATATTTTTCACAAGTAGCCAATCTTGTATTCCCCTGGCATAGCAGGGTCCCCACTTAATCTTATAGGCCTGCAGTAGGAGGCCAAACTAGGTCCACTAGATCTCCCCATTTGATCCATTATGTGGTTTGGGTGCATTCACTCGTCCATCCCGACATAAAACATCAGGTGCAGGAGAGGGAAACGATGGCTACAATGGCACAGTGGTTCATTGTGTCTGCTGTTAACTAGAAGGCTGGTGGTTCGAGCCCACACAGGGATGGCTGCGAGCATGAGTCCTGCTTTGCAGGGGCTGAACTAAATGACCCTCGTGGTCCCTTCCAACTCTACAGTTCTACGATTCTATGAATCGTGACCTGTAGAGGGTTGGCCATTTCTCAAACCGGTCCTCCAGTATGATCCCACTTCCCCACTTCTGCTAAAAGGCCCTAAATCGGTGGATCTTGAGTATAGGATTATGTCCGAAATTGCTGCTTATAACCATTTTCAAAACCTCTGTGAGTAGGGGTGTGTTGTGTGCGTGTGTTGTGTTTTAAATGTGATATATGGAAATACTTTCAGAATATGCTTACTTTTTTTGTAAATCTCAAAAGCGCATTCCAGTTGTAGCATTAAAAATTTAGTCTGTTTCAATTTGACCTCATCCTGGCTGTCATATAATGTGGCCCAGTATTTGTGTTAGAATGCAATTATACAGCACTGCAAGAGATGGCCTATCGTTATTCAACACAGGATATTAAAATTATACTACAGACAGGCTCTGGTACCCTGTCCAAAAGGATTGCTTCCCTTTTAAAAAAACTGCATAAAATATTGTTTCATTTTCTTGCTTGTTGCTGCACATTTTGCCCATGAATATCTGCAAGCAATAAAGGCAGATCCTTAAGAGCTCAGTGGTTGTCCAACCACGGGGTGCCCCCTCTGCTTTGGGAAAGATAGGAAAGGACAAAATGGACCTCAACAGCAAGACAGGGAGGGGCTTCCATTTCCTGGTATCTCTTCCTCTCTCTGTTGCTTCCTGCTTTTCAGGGAGGGTGGGGGTTACTAAAGTTTGGTGTCATTGTTTACACAAACATACTATATGTTATGTACTGAAGTTCTCACCCTGGGCCAGCAGGGGGATATTGTAGATAGTTTTCACTCAGGTCCACATATGCAAATAAGGGATTGAAAGTGACATTCAGTGATTGGCTATTTACAAAAAGTTGCTACTGTTGTGTTGTAGTGGAGCTCTATATAAGCAGCCTGGCTGAACCCTTCAGTTCAGTTCTGTTCTGGCCTATGAATAAACAAGAGTTGTTTGAAGAATTGCTGTGTCATCTGATACGTCCTCCCACAACTTAACACTATATGAGCTTATCATTTGGGTTTTTTAAAAAACATAGTGGGGAGAGGAAGGAGTTGTGCTATTAAAAGCTTTAAGTAAATTTTGCTAGGAGCACATTCACACAAATACAAGAACTTGCATATACGGTTAGATTTTTAAAAAGCATTAAATGACTTATAAATGTCTATACATGCACACAAATTTAGTACATAAGCATAACTCCCCAAGCAGAGTAAAATAATCAAGATCATCATGCTGCCCTCTGGTGACAAATGCTTGCACCACACATCTTAATTCAAGACCTGCAATTCTACGTAATGGCATGTGGTGAATGAATTAAAAACATCTTTCAGAAGAGACCCTGAAGTTAGCCTGCACTATACATGGTAGACTAAAGCCGTTTGAGGTTTCAGATTTCAAGATGTTCTGCCAGTAGCATTGTAAAACATGTCTTCCATTCAACATTCATCTTAAAAAAAACACAGACAACTATGTATATAATTCAAGATTATGAGCACTGGGGGTGGAAACCAGAATTGCATTCCCTCAGCAGGAGGATCACCTACTCCTTTGTCAAAGGAAATGTGCACCGTTTTCTAAATGTGTAGAATTCATTCATTCTAATGACCCATGTCTTTACCTAACAGCAGCCTCTGCAACACAACACATTGCAAGATTATAAGATAGCTCCTGCTACTTTATCCACACCCTCCAACATTTCTCTGATGAAAATAGGAACATCTGCTCCATAGCAATAATAATAACAATGGTAATGATAATTTTATCATTTATATCCCACCCATCTGACTGGGCAGCCTCAGCCATGCTAGGCAGCTTCCAACATATATAAAAATATAGTAAAACATTGAACATAAAAAAACCACTTCCCTATACAGGGTGTCTTCTAAAGGTTGTATTGTTACTTCTCTCCTTAGCTCAGTGGACACATAACTCCATACCCTCCAACATTTATCTGATGCAAATAGCAACATCCTACGGAAAAGTGGGACATTCCAGAATCAAATAAAAAACTGGGACGGTTTCTATAAATCTGTGACAAGGTATGCACTTTTGTAAACCAATAAAAATAATTTAAAAAACAAAAACACCCTTCCGTATGCAGGTGAAACATGCTGCAGAGCCAGAGGAGAGCTCACAAGAGTTTGGATACACAGGAACTCCAAAGAAAGACTCCCAAACCTTTAACAAATTATTAAAGAAGGGTACAAACTTATAGCAAAGGTCCAATGGTTCCTGGCTCACTCCTGCTCACAGTATTCCATGAGAGAGACTCCACAGCAAGAAGAAAGCTTGTCCACACCTAACGAAACATACATGCAACCTTTATAGGGCCAGGCAGGCTATATCACAAGGGAACACAGGTGGCTGGTATTAACCATTACCTCCCCCTTCAGCTACAAATCAAAGCACGTGAAACACATGGGCTCAACGCTACAGCTGCTACCAATTAGGCAGGGATCTTGGCATTAATATGCTGCTTCCAGACCAGCAAGCCTTTTGAGGTCAACACAAGAGGGCTGTCTTCAGGTGTCAAATAGTTGCTTATTTCCTTGACATCTGACAGGAGGGCATGCCCACAGGGTGGGCGCCACTACTGAGAAGGCCCCTCTGCCTGGTTCCCTGAACCCTCACTTCTCTCAGTGAGGGAACCGCCAGAAGGCCCTTGGAGCTGGACGATGGGGGTGGAGACGCTCCCTCACATCAGATGCGACACTACCGGAAAAAAAGCGATGTAACTTCAGGGAAGAGTTAAGCAGGTAGTCTGGTTGTAAGCTTTTCTGACTGAAAGAAGTGGCTGGCATTAAAACGATTGCATTGCCAAGGTTTGGTTTGTACAGTTGTACCGTGGATCCCAAACGCCTTGGTACTCGGACGTTTTGATTCTCGAACGCCGCAAACCCGGAAGTTAAGTGTTCCAGTTTGTGAACATTCTTTGGAACCTGAACATCCAACAGAGCTTCCTGCAGCCAATCAGAAGCCACACTTTGGTTTCCGAATGTTTTGGAAGTCAAACAAACTTCTGGAACGGATTCCATTCGACTTCCAAGGTACGACTGTACTGGGAAATGTTTGTATGTCAGTGTCCACTCTTGATGGGCATGCCATGAAGGGTACTCCTACTGTCTGCACAGGGGGAAACCACACCTACAAAGTGAGACTTGCTTTACTCCGGTTGCAGAGGTGCTGGGGGGCAGGTCTAGCTGGAAGAGGTGGGCCAAGGGACCACCTCTACCCAGTCCAAAAAGCCCCAGCAGGGGCAGCAGAGAACTAGGATTGCTTTGCCCAGTTGCTTAGAGTAGGCCCATTGAAATAAATAGGACTTGGGTTACTCATGTTTGCATCTCATTTGTTTGATGTATAGCTAAGTCCTGATCCAACACAATGCATTTTTATAGGTAGTACCATGAAAAATGTAGCCTTAGGCAAAGCTCTGCTGGCGTAGAAGGAATCTTGCCTGTATGTATACAGTTGCAGTGGTACCTCAGGTTACATATGCTTCAGGTTACAGACTCCGCTAACCCAGAAATAGTGCTTCAGGTTAAGAACTTTGCTTCAGGATGAGAACAGAAATCGTGCTCCGGCGGCGCGGCGGCAGCGGGAGGCCCCATTAGCTAAAGTGGTTCAGGTTAAGAACAGTTTCAGGTTAAGAACGGACCTCCGGAACGAATTAAGTACTTAACCCGAGGTACCACTTTATACAGAATCTATCACTGTGGAGATACATGGATGGAATTTACACACTTGTGAAAACACTTTTTTAAAAATTTATATTTTGAAAAATACATTGAATTTGCCATAGCTCACTGTCGCCATCTAATGTCACATTTGTATATTGCAATTTGGAACACACTTAAAACGTTTCATTTGCAGCTGTATAGCGGAGTCCATGCAGCGTTTGGAACAGCTAGGCCAATCTAATGCAGGCTTCCTCAAACTCGGCCCTCCAGATGTTTTGAGACTACAATTCCCATCATCTCTGACCACTGGTCCTGCTAGCTAGGGATCATGGGAGTTGTAGGCCAAAAACATCTGGAGGGCTGAGTTTGAGGAAGCCTGATCTAATGAATATCTAAATCAGATACAAAATGTGTAAGGATTAAAAACCTACCCTAGAAATGGAACACGACTTGCCTACCCATCATGCACGAAGTTTTCATTTTGACAAGGGAAAGCATTTCTATAAAGATTATTTTTTAAAAAGAAATATTGTTAGGCAGGTGCTTCAATGCTTGCCAGCTCCACTAGTACATGAACAAAAAATCTCATACAACATTACTGTTTTGGAAAGGTACCTGTCAGGGAACTGACATCGGAAGAAAGGGAGGAGGAAGGGCTCACAGAGGCTGGGAGGGAGTCAGCAGCGAAAGCAGGGACCAGCAGGGGGAGAGAGGGTACTCTGGAGGAGGATCTCAGGAATGCTGAGAGAGACGCAGCAGCCAAAGCAGGAACTAGCAGGGAAGAGGGAGGGATGAGGGACACGTCCAGCGAGAACAGCGGGGAGGTGTCAGAAGCTCCCATAGGGAGACCCATGCTTCACCGGAAGCTGCCACGTCGTGAGTCCAGGAGATGCGTTTCCGTTAAGGAGCTTCTATGCTGGAAGCGCTTCCGCAGACAGCCACTGTCGGACTCTACGAGTGACTAGAGCAGACATGTTTGAGGAGCTCTGTCACACACAGAGGTTTGTGGAGCTGCACAAACTCTGAGGGAGCACGATTTTACGCACAAGCAGCTAATCATCCCATAACAGCAGTCCGACAGTCTCTGTACGCTGCCTGTGCAGGAGAAAGCATCATGAGCGACCCAGCCGGAACCGAAGGAGCAGGGGTTGGAGCTGGTCCAAGCTTGGAAGACAGATACCGAGCGTTGGAAATCCAACTTGCGCTGCAGACGGCGAGGCTTGAGGAGAGAAGGGCTCAGGATGCAGACAAGAAGGGGAGAGCCACCCAGTTCCCCAGAAAGGTACCAGGATTGGTGCAGAAGTTTGGGGGGGACCCCAAGGACTACCATGCCTTTAGGACAGAGATGCAATATGCCCTTAATGTGCAGTTTGATGAGTTCCCTGATGAGGAATCGCGAGTTGCGTTCGTGATTGGGCATCTTGAGAAGGGGGCGAGGGACTGGGTTAGACCCCTGATGGCAACGCACAATGACGTCCTAAAGGACACTATGAAGTTCTTTCGTGCAATGGATATCATGTTTTCCAGCGATATTGAGGAAGGGGTGGTGCGCAGACAGCTAATGGCTTGCAAGCAGGGAAGCCGATCTGTCCGTGAGTACTGGACCGAGTTTACCATGCTGGTTCACAGATTGGGGTGGGATTTATCGGCGGCACCCATTCAGATGCTATTTGAAGAAGGTCTTTCTTCGGCTGTGAAAGACGAACTGTCCCGGAGCCCCAGGGCGGTGTCTATGGATCAGCTGACCAAATCTGCGCTGACCATAGGAGCGCGCCAGGAGGCAAGAGCCTTGGAGAGGCGGGAAGGGAAAGGGGAACGTTGGAAGGAGTTCCGCATTCCAGACATTCCTGAGCCAGCTTTCCCGCCGGCAGAGCCGATGGAAATCGGAACAGCGCGCGCGCGCGCGCAGTTTCAAAGCCCAGTGAGGGGGCTAAGAAGGAGGGAAAGGGCGTCCGGAAATGCTATCTCTGCCAACAGCCAGGCCACTTTGCCAGAGTCTGCCCCCAGAGGAAGGAATGGCAAGGGATGGTGGGAGCTGTTGAGGGAGGAGAGCAGGGAGAAACGGAGCAGGTAAAAGCCAACGCCTGGTTGCCACAGTCGGGGCACTGCAGCCAGGCCAAAGAGCAGTGAAAGTGCCCGTGCCAGAAGCTCCTCAACCGGCTCTAGTGATTGAAGTGTCGCTAGAGCTGCAAAATGGACACCCCCTAAAGATAAAGGCGCTGTTGGACTCAGGCAGCTCCTGCAATTTTATGAGCAAGGAGTTTGCTGCTGAACACCAGATACAGACGATCCCTTTAAGCAACCCCCTGCAGGTGACCACGATCGATGGCAGGGAGTTGTTGGGGGGAGGAGTCAGCTTGCAGACGGTCCCAATGATAATGAGGGTGGCAAGGCACACAGAACTGATAGCGTTTAATGTGGCCACCTTGGGAGGCGCTCCCATTATTTTGGGAATGAGCTGGCTAGCGCTACATGATCCGCTGGTGGGCTGGCATCAAAGAGTGGTTTCCTTTGGTTCAGCACATTGCTTAGAACACTGCAAAGGGGAAAAGGGTTCAGCAAGGGCCCAAGCCACCCTAGCAGGGACTGCTGTAATGGAGAAGGTGAAGGTACCACCACAGTATGCAGATCTCAGCGACGTGTTCAGCGAGAAGGAGGCCGACCAACTACCCCCGCATAGGCCCTTTGACTGCCAGATCAATTTACTCCCTGGAGCACAACTTCCTATAGGCAAGTTGTATGCCATGTCAGACAGAGAAATGCAGGAGTTGCGAGAGTTCATTGACAAGAACCTGAAGAGAGGCTTCATCAGAGAGTCCAAAGCAGCGGGGGGTAGCCCAGTGTTTTTTGTGGATAAAAAGCACACGGACAAGCCGAGACTTGTATGTGATTTCAGGCGGTTAAATGCAGTGACAGAACCAGTGGCTTTCCCTATGCCCAGGATTGATGATATTCTGACCAGGGTGCGGACGGGAAAGATTTTTACAAAGCTGGATCTAAGGGGGGCGTACAACCTGATACGTATAAGGAAAGGGGATGAATGGAAAACCACCATGTTCACCCCTTTGGGGGCATTTGAATATCTCGTTATGCCTTTTGGATTACAAGCAGGCTCAGCGTGCTTTCAATCGTTTATGAACCACGTACTGGGTCCTTTGCTCTACAAGAATTGCGTGGCCTTCCTAGATGATGTGTTGGTGTATTCGGAGAATGAGGAGCAACATGTGAGAGACGTCAGAGAAGTGTTGAGCAGGCTGCAAGCCAACAGGCTGTGGGTGAAACTGGAGAAGTGTCAGTTTCATACCAAGGAGGTGGAATTCCTGGGGTACCGCCTGTCAGACAAGGGATTGGCCATGGATCCCGGCAAGGTTCAGGCAGTGCTGGAATGGAAAACACCCAAAACCAAGAAGGATGTGCAGCGGTTCCTAGGGTTTGGAAACTTTTATCGTAAGTTCATCCGAAACTTCGCCCACCTGACGGCGCCCATTACGGACTGTCTCAGCAGTAAAAAGAAGTTTGTTTGGACTGCGGAGGCGGAGCGAGCGTTTGAGGAACTGAAAAGGGCCTTCGCCTCTGAAGGACAACTTCTGCATGTGGATTTACAAAAAAAGCTGAGGGTCGAAACAGACGCATCTGACAGAGCCATAGGGGCGGTGCTTCTTCTTCTGCAGCCAGGGAAGGAGGAGTCAGAGTGGCGACCGTGTGCCTTCTTTTCGCGAAAGCTGAACAAATCCGAGAGGAACTACACGGTGTACGACCGGGAACTTCTTGCTATTCATGAGGCTTTCCGGAGATGGAGGCACCTGCTAATTGGTGCACAACATAAGGTGCAAGTGTGCACGGACCATAAGAATCTAGAGTATTGGAGAACTGCGCGAGTGCTCAACCAACGGCAGTTGAGATGGGCCCAGGAGTTTTCCAAATTTAACTTTGAGAGTTGTTACGTGCCCGGCCCAGAGAACGTTAGGGCGGACGCTCTCTCACGCAAACCTGAATATTTGGAGGGGGAGGGAGAACCCGAAGAGACCCATGTCATTCCAGAGGACCGCTGGGTGTGTGGGGCGGCATTGGTGGGGCAAAGGGAACTGGTAGAGGGAACGGTGCATGATGAATACGCCCAGGACAAACTCAGGGGTCTCAGGAGGGAGGGAGACAAACCCGGGGGTTTTGAGGAGAGAAACGGGGCGTTGTACTACAAGGGAGCGTTATATATACCTGAAGGTGAATTGAGGGAGAAGGTACTCAAGCAATTGCACGATAGCCCCACAGCAGGGCATTTTGGGCAACACAAAACCATGTGGCTGGTTACCAGGGAATTTTGGTGGCCCAAGGTCAGGGAAGATGTGCGGGAGTATGTGAGAGGGTGTGACCAATGCCAGCGAGCCAAGGGGGAGAGGCGGGCACCGGCAGGTTTATTAGAACCACTACCCACACCTGAAAGACCATGGGAAACAGTGGCAATAGATTTCATGACTGATCTGCCAAGGTCCAGAGGGAAAACAGCCATCATGGTTGTGGTAGACCTGTTAACCAAAATGGCCCACTTTATAGCCTGCTCACATGCGGTCACAGCAGAAGAAACCGCTAAATTGTTTGTAGAAAATGTGTTTAGGTTGCATGGCGCCCCCTTGAGGGTGGTTTCAGACCGAGGGAAACAATTTACTTCCAGGTTCTGGAGGAAGCTCATGAGCTTACTGCATGTAGAGGTTAATTTCTCAACTGCCCGGCATCCAGAAACCAACGGGCAGGCGGAAAGAGCTAATGGTGTCCTCCAGCAATATTTGAGGTGTTATGTGAATGACAGAGAGAATGATTGGGTGGAGAAGCTGGCGTTGGCAGAATTTGCCTACAACAATGCAGAGAACGTGTCCACGGGGATGAGCCCCTTTTTGGCTAATCACGGGTGCCATCCCCGAGCCTTCCCAGGGGGGGAAGGGGAGAACTGGAGCGTTCCAGCTGCAGAACAGTTCGTTGAAGAAATGGAAGCGATCCATCGCCAGCTCCAACTTAACTTAAACAGGGCTAAGGAGGAATATAAGAGGCAGGCAGACAAAAACAGAAGGGAAGGTGAAAGCATTAGGGTGGGGGACCAGGTGTGGCTGTCAACACAAGGGTTACCATTCAAAGGGGGTTGTAAGAAGTTAAGACCCAGAAGGCTGGGCCCATTTGAAGTCACGCAGCAGGTCAACCCAGTGGCTTTCAGACTCCGGTTACCGAACCACATGAAGCTGCACCCAGTTTTCCACAGGTCGTTGCTGTCACCGTATAAAGGGGACAGAGAAGGGAGGGTCAATAGGGGACCAGCTATGGAGGAGAAGGAACACAGCTACCATGTAGCGGAGATTCTCGATTCCAGGTGGAAGGGAGATCAAGTAGAGTATTTGGTAATGTGGGAAGGGGAGCCGGAGTCGGAAAACACCTGGGTCATGGCAGAGGATGTAGATGACGAGGTTTTAATAGAAACTTTTCATCAGAGATTCCCACGTAAACCTCAGCCAGTGGCGAGGTTCCGGAGGGAATACTTTGCCACCACCGACGAAGAAGAAGAGTTGGAGGGGTTCTCTGATTCCGAGGCGGAGGAGGATTCAGCGAGCCGGAACGAAGACCGATGGAGGGAAATGTTCGAGACGTCTGAAGATGAAGAGGATTCTTTTCGGGGTTTTATCTCCTCACCGCCCAGAGGAGAGAGTATGGGCGGGGGGGAAGGGGGCCCTGGAGGGGAGGTGGATGTCAGGGAACTGACATCGGAAGAAAGGGAGGAGGAAGGGCTCACAGAGGCTGGGAGGGAGTCAGCAGCGAAAGCAGGGACCAGCAGGGGGAGAGAGGGTACTCTGGAGGAGGATCTCAGGAATGCTGAGAGAGACGCAGCAGCCAAAGCAGGAACTAGCAGGGAAGAGGGAGGGATGAGGGACACGTCCAGCGAGAACAGCGGGGAGGTGTCAGAAGCTCCCATAGGGAGACCCATGCTTCGCCGGAAGCTGCCACGTCGTGAGTCCAGGAGACGCGTTTCCGTTAAGGAGCTTCTATGCTGGAAGCGCTTCCGCAGACAGCCACTGTCGGACTCTACGAGTGACTAGAGCAGACATGTTTGAGGAGCTCTGTCACACACAGAGGTTTGTGGAGCCGCACAAACTCTGAGGGAGCACGATTTTACGCACAAGCAGCTAATCATCCCATAACAGTACCCATAGCTGTGATTTAGTGCAAATGGGAATCTGGCACAACTCTAAACTGACTATAGCAGCTGCGGCAGCAGCATAAGGAAGGAAAACTTTTCCCCTTGCAAATCAAACAGGGAAATTGTTAAGATTTCAGATAAACCTGATGCACACAATATGCCGTGGTTCTTTTCCCCCTTTTAGTAGAAGTCTGCCGGGTATAATAATGGAGATTTCTGCCATTTGGCTCTTTGCCATCTGATTGTTGTGGGGGGGATCAAAGATAAACCCACCTCTTAGAAACTGCACATTTCTGAGAGTGGCTACTCTAGATGGTATCTTTGGTATTGCATTTCCTCAACCACTTCAGATTATAGGTTAAAATGTACCTACATGGAGGAATCCGAATCCCCTCTTGGTTGGCAAATTTAATATACTACACATTTATGTACCCCTCCCTGTTCGGGAAGAATGGGCAACAAAAACAACCCCAAACCTTAAAAAACACTTGGGTAAGATTCTTCAACAGGGCTTCCCTACTGATGTGGTTGAGAGATGTAGTTTGATAATCCAATCAGCCCAAGCCACCACAACCAAGAGGGAGTTTTGAGTCCAGCAACATGTGGGGAGCCAGATGTTAGCCATAACTGAGCTATGCTAATAGGATGTATTATTACAGTACAATCAATCAGCTTTTTAAGCCTGGAGTATTTGTAGAACTGGAGTTGAAGCTTGATAAAGAACTGAATCCGAATTCCTTTGAACCAGTGTTTAATCTCATATGTAGTTTGTGGCTTTCAATATATTGGTGGCGAATAGAAGCTGATTCTCTCAAGGCTCACTCATTTTCCTTTATACACAGACCACCTCTGTAGCTGTCCTATGGGAACAAGGGTGACAGCCATCGCCAGGTTTGTGTACGTCCTCCACCAGGCTATGGGGCAGCCCTAGCCCCCCTCTCTCTCTCATGTTCCACAAGTCTACTGGCCGAGTAAGGCTGGCTAGGAACTACTTCCCTACCAACAGCCTGTGTCATCCATAGTGCTGCTCAGCTTAGCTAGGTAGACTGGATGCAAAGAATAACCGACTTCAATAAGTTCTGACTTCAATAACAATTCAAGAAGGACACTGACAAACTGGAACGTGTCCAGAGGAGGGCAACCAAAATGGTCAAAGGCCTGGAAACGATGCCTTATGAGGAACGGCTAAGGGAGCTGGGCATGTTTAGCCTGGAGAAGAGGAGGTTAAGGGGTGATATGATAGCCATGTTCAAATATATAAAAGGATGTCACATAGAGGAGGGAGAAAGGTTGTTTTCTGCTGCTCCAGAGAAGCGGACACGGAGCAATGGATTCAAACTACAAAAAAGAAGATTCCACCTAAACATTAGGAAGAACTTCCTGACAGTAAGAGCTGTTCGACAGTGGAATTTGCTGCCAAGGAGTGTGGTGGAGTCTCCTTCTTTGGAGGTCTTTAAGCAGAGGCTTGACAACCATATGTCAGGAGTGCTCTGATGGTGTTTCCTGCTTGGCAGGGGGTTGGACTCGATGGCCCTTGTGGTCTCTTCCAACTCTATGATTCTATGATTCTAAGTTTGTAGAAGAGGGACAATGTTTCAGCAGATGAAGCTTGTCCTTCAACAACAAGTAGCCCCTCTTCTGCTTTTCCCATCATATCTGGTCACCCTGCTAGGAACACAGCTCATATCAGAAAATGTTGAGCCAGCAGCCCTAGCCTCATTCAGTGACAGCAACGGGGGAAGAATCACTGCAATACATAAAATAGTTGCCAGCTAAGTTTCTCCCCATGAACCCAGATGTGTGCAGGGTCAGGAACTACTTGCATTTGCGAGAGAAAAAACTGAGCGCGTGTCAGATTTTGGCCAAATATTTGGTTAAAAGTTTCCATTTTTGATGCCCACAGTTTGGGCAACTGGTATAGTTCAGGCTGCATGCTTTATGTAGAAACATACAATAACTTCTGAACCTTCCTTTGTTCTCAGCTATTTAAGAGGATTAAATAAAATTCCCCCAAAGGTATTGTTTCTCTGGAGGCATCTAACAAGCACCTCAGTGTAATTCCTGCTGTTAAGACATAATTGCCCCCCTTCAGACTGGCAACAGTAGCTCATAACATTAGAGAAACCTTAATACCAAAACCATCTCGCTGGCATTTTCTCTAACTTCTAAGGATTTTCAGTAAATGAAAAGCCCTCTTTGCTTCTGGCACAAAGTTATACCGTGTACAGGATGCAATAGATGAGAGCCAGTAATCGTCAAAGACTGCAAGGACATTTAGTCAAGCCATGATTATGAGTATGTGGAGAATAAAATGAACTGATTCTGATCCTAGGTAGTGGTACCTTGGGTTAAGAACTTAATTCGTTCTGTTCTTAACCTGAAGCACCACTCTAGCTAATGGGGCCTCCTGCTGCCGCTGCTGCATGATTTCTGTTCTCATCCTGAAGCAAAGTTCTTAACTCGAGGTACTACCGGTATTTCTGGGTTAGCGGAGTCTGTAACCTGAAGCATCTGTAACCCGAGGTACCACTGTAAAAGAACACCCAGGCTTACCAATACTTTGAAGGGATAGAGAAATAGCAAGGAGAAATATCAAGGAGTCTAATTGATAGAGTAGAATTTACTCCGATGGGACTTGTAAATCATAAAGAAAAATAGAATGTACACAAGGCAGCTTAATGTCACAATCCAAAGTATTCCCTTCTGGTTATCGAAGGGGCTTCCAATCCAGTGCATTTGGATTGCCGCTTTAAATTAAAATTAGAGCCAGTTCCCTTTAGCCTTGGCAGGATGCATGGCAAGACCTAGCTCTAAGTTTTGGAGAAAGGGACAGTAGGAAATGTCCTCTAGCTCAGTTTGTAGCCATGTAAATTTAGAATACCCAATTCTGTGCAACTATGGTGGCCATAATCTAACCCAGGGGTAGGAAGACTATGGCACTTCAGATGTTGGCTGCCACACCCATAATCTCTGGCCATTGGTGATGCTGGCAGACCTTAAAATCTAATATATGAATGCCCACTTTGATATTCCATTGGCTGCTACTTGTGGCAAGAGTTCCATTAAGTCAGCAGTTTATAATAAAGAGCACTTTTTATTCACAATATTTATATGCTTACGGTTTGAGGAAAATGCGTTAAGAAGCTCTTGTCTCCAAGTTGCAGAAGTGTTTGTCAGCGGGCTGACAAAGACCTGTCTGTAGGTTTTGACATCTCTCCCATCTTGAGAAACTTCTTCCCACACTTTTCAGAGGAGTTAAGGTTTAACATTAGCATGTAGAAAAACTGGCTGGCTTACAGCTAAACATGTATTTCTGCAGTCACTATAAACAGCAGATGCGATCAATGTAGATAGGACCCACTCAGCTGGTGACAGTCCAGGCAAGATGGCAAGCTCCTCCCCATAGCCACACTCCATCAGACTAGTGCAGGGACCCTACATACATGCAGAGCACATGGAGTTCATTTGCAATCTTCATTTTGTGCCCAATGTTTTACTCATCCCACAATATCTGAAACGCCTACTGAAGTCATTTTTTGTTTGTTTAGGAAGGCTTCTCCTGAGGCGTAACCCAGACATTTATGGAATATCAGCTTTATATGATACTGTTCCGTTCTTATAGGGACGTGGGTGGCGCTGTGGGTTAAACCAGAGCCTAGGACTTGCCGATCAGGTCGGTGATTCGAATCCCCGTGACAGGGTGAGCTCCCGTTGCTCAGTCCCTGCTCCTGCCCACCTAGCAGTTCAAAGTGCAAGTACAGTGGTGCCTCGCAAGACGAAAAGAATTCGTTCTGCGAGTCTTTTCGTCTTGCGAAGCACGGTCCGTCGCAACTGCGCCTCTTCAAGTGGCTTTTAAAAAAAAGTGCAAGACATTTTCGTCTTGTGAATCAAGCCCATAGGGAAATTCGTCTAGCGAAGCAACGCAAAAACAGAAAACCCTTTCGTCTAGCGAATTTTTTGGCCTTGCGAGGCATTCGTTTTGCGGGGCACCACTGTAGATGAATAGGCACCGCTCTGGTGGGAAGGTAAACGGTGTTTCCGTGCGCTGCTCTGGCTCGTCAGAAGCGGATTAGTCATGCCGGCCACATGACCCGGAAGCTGTACGCCGGCTCCCTCGGCCAATAAAGCGAGATGAGCGCCGCAACCCCAGAGTCGGTCATGACTGGACCTAATGGTCTTGGTCCTTTTACTGTTCCGTTCTTAGAGCATACAGGTGGTTTGTTTTTATTTCGCTGGATTCATAAGGTTTTTAGAGTGTTTCATTGCTTTTGGACTTTTACACCACTTTGATGGCTATGTTGTGAAGCAGCCTGCATGTCTGTATAATAAAGCTTTCCCCCTTCAATAAAGCAAACTCAATTTACTTATTTGCCCACTCCCCCCCCCTTTTGCCTGCAACGGTTGTTCATATTCAGCCATTCACACACATCGAGGTCATTGCCAGAAATACCTCACCATCCCCCCTCCAGAATGGGAAGGAAGTGTAGGCCTTTACAGTAGTTATATCCCAAAACACTGGTCATTCAGAACAGGGCTAGAAGCAATTGCAGCTCAACCAAGGTTTTAAAATGCCAGCAAGGAAAGCTGGGGGTGGAAGAGAGAAAAAGGTGCAACTCAACAGCATTTGATCCAGCAGTTTGAAAACTGGAGCTTTATTCAAGTTTTTACTTCTATACAAAGTCTACTTTTATCGGAAGCCATACACATCCGAGAGATTTTCATTTCAGCACTTCGGGTATTTAATTTACATGCAAGTAAATCAGAGAAATGAAGATGAAAAGCAGTCTAAAAAGAGTTCATTCTAAACTCCCACATTACCACAGCCTTTTCAAGGAATTGTAGGACAGACCTTTATTATTAAAGTGCCATATTTATGTACAAGTTATTAAAATAGTAAATAAAGACTTAAAACCTGCTAAGAGGCAATGTGGTTATGTAGCTTCTGCAGCTTCTCTACAGCCCATAGAAGAGGCCCTGAAACTGCCATTTTCTATACAGCACCCCGTATAACTTGCTTTTCTGTGGAGGAACTACTGGTGACCTATGACCAGATAACGGAACAGACCAGCAAGCACCGATATTTCTGATAATCAAGCAACCCATGTATTGTACAAATACATTTATCAGCACCGGAAACAAACAAAATTCCCAAACTTTTCTAAAGTACCACCACACATTATAAGAGCAAGGATTTTGAGGACAACTGGACAGACCTGCTAGCTATTTCAAGCAAACCCCAAAACAATATTGGGTTCAATTTAGAAGTCTGCATCCAGAGTGAAAGAGTTGTCTGTAGGCTTCGACATCACCCCCATCCTCTGATATTCTCCCACACGCTTTTCAAAGAAGTTAGTTTTACCCTCCAGTGAGATATTCTCCATGAAGTCAAATGGATTCTCAGCTTGGAATATCTAAAGACAAATAAAATTGACAGCTTATGGGTCTTATCTAGGATACACAATCTGACAGGCAATGCTGATCATACAAATAACCTTGTTAACATCTAGTCCCAAACAACCTACCATATTTACTTGAACCTAATGCTCACCTTTTTTTGGCCAAATTACGTTGCGAAAATTGAGGTGCGCATTAGACTTGATGGCACATTTACATTCGCCAGCAAATACTTTTTGTTTGTTTGTTTCAAGGTTCTGAAAATTGAGGTGTGCATTGGTTTGATGGTGCATTTGACTCGAGTAAATACAGTACTTTTACACCTCTTATCTCCTGGTCCATAGCATCCTGGTTTCTATTCATTCCGTACTATCTTTAGATCCCACAGCTTGTATCTGTAGTCTCCCACCTGAATTCCAGTTCTATAAAATTAAATTTCTTAAGCCCCATCTGCTCTCTCTCTCTCCTGCTTTCCCTGATGGAAGTATCCATTTTTTTTATTTGCCTGTATCTTACCCTGAATGGTAAGGGACGCGGGTGATGCTGTGGGTTAAACCACAGAGTCTAGGACTTGCCGATCAGAAGGTTGGCGGTTCGAATCCCCGCGACGGGGTGAACTCCCGTTGCTCGGTCCCTGCTCCTGCCCACCCACCTTGAAAGCGCATCAAAGTGCAAGTAGATAAATAGGTACTGCTCTGGCAGGAAGGTAAACAGCGTTTCCATGCGCTGCTCTGGTTTGCCAGAAGCGGCTTAGTCATGCTGGCCACATGACCTGAAAGCTGTACGCCGGCTCCCTCGGCCAGTAAAGTGAGATGAGCGCTGCAACCCCAGTCAGTCACGACTGGACCTAGTGGTCAGGGGTCCCTTTACCTTTACCCTGAATGGTACATATTCACGTATAACCTGCCTATTAATTACTGAGCAGAGCAAGGCAAGTCCATCATTGCTTAACTGGCTAATGTCTTGTGAATCACCTATGACCTGCAGATTACTGGAATCACTGCAAGAAGTTCTGGACCAAGTGGAGTTTTGTTTTTGTTTGATTCAACAAGAGTGAATTTATGCCTTAACCATTTAGGGACCCCCTCTCTACCAGTATGAACCCTTGTGTTGTAAATATAAAAAGAATCAATAGACCAAGGGCCTCTAGAAAAATTAAGCAAGACTATGCAAGCATAACAGTGAGTCACTGCAAAAAGAACCCAGCAGATTTAGCATTAAGAACATGAAATCCACAAGTCACGGATGGAAGGTTCAGTTATATGTAAAAAGGAACATCCCTTGAAAATGATAAACAAAAAGACTTATGTACAAAAAAAGCATTATACTGCATGTTCACCTTGAGTGCATTTTGGCAGAATATAAATTGAAATAAATAAACTGCACCCCTGAATTAGTCTGTTTCTTAATCACAAATTTCCACTAACGAGCCAGTGAGCAGTTGCTTAATGTTCATCCCTTAAGAGGCAAACAGCACAGAACTTACCTTGTTAAAACCTAGTTCCAGTATCAGTCTGTCTGCTACGAATTCAATATACTGCTTCATTAAAGTGCAATTCATGCCAATTAGCTTTACAGGCAGTGCTTCCGTCAAGAATTCCTGCATTTAAGTGAACAAGTATGTAAGTATGCAAATCCTACACCATCTAGACAATTTAACGCCCTGCTAACTTTTAAGCTTTCCGTAGCCTTTTTCTGCAGGCACTTTTTGCCACCACCAGAAAGACTTGCCAATTTACCTGTTCTATCCTGACAGCATTAGTGATGATCTCTTTCACTCTTTCCTCAGATGGTTTGTGTACCAAGTGCTTGAACATTAGGCAAGCAAAATCGCAGTGCAAGCCCTGGGAAAAAAAATAATTGGGATATTTCAGAGAACTGCTGGGGGGTGGGGGGAATGCAGTTTTCCTCTTTATCATCAGCAAACCTGAAAAGCCTGAAACAGTAGAGTGGCTGTAACAAGTAATAAGATTTCTGCATAGGTTCCATATGAACAATACTTTGGGCAATCTTCAGTTTTCCATGGCTGCCAGCAATGCAAATTAAATTCATTTTCATTCTCAGTGAGCTCTCCTCTCAAACATTCCTCCATCTAGCAGAATCAACCTTTAGGTGGAAGTTATGTGCTCAAGTCATCAATAATAATTAGAGACTGTGAAAGATTTAAATGAATTTCCTGGGGAGGGGGCTTCCTGAAAGAACAGGCAAACAGTGCCCTGGGGTTACAGAGCTGAAGGGTTAACACCCCAGCTTTTGCCATACCAGGGGTCCAAGGGCTACTGGAAAGTTAAGACTCCCAGGAAGAACACCATAGCAAGGGGGAAGACCCCCCTCCCCCATTCTGTCCATCAGCCAAAGGAGGAGGAGCTGCAGGCAGCTTTCTTCCCTCGCTGCCTGCCATACAGAAAACATTTAAGAATTCTTAAACTAAGAACTAGTTGCCACATTTGCTTTCTTTTTCCTCCTCCCTCCCAATCCCTTTTTCCTTTTGTGTTACGCCTTTTAAGCATCTGAGAGAGCAGGAACAAAATAGTTTGATTAGCTAAATGGGAAGTGCGAAGCCTTACCTCGTCTCTGCTGATCAGTTCATTAGAGAAAGTGAGCCCAGGCATCAACCCTCGTTTCTTCAGCCAAAATATAGATGCAAAAGAGCCAGAGAAGAATATGCCTTCCACCGCAGCAAAGGCTACAACTCGTTCTCCTGTTGGGAGAAAAGCCCATTGTTGATTTGGGTGATGAGACTTGTCAAACGCTGGAAAAGGACAGATGTGCCAGAAAGGGGAACCAAATGCAACACTCACCGTATGCTGCCTGTTTGTCCCCAATCCAGCGCATGGCCCAATCAGCTTTCTTTTTAACACAAGGCAAGGTTTCAACTGCATTGAACAGAAATTCCCTAAAATGACACAATAACGCAGCTAAGTGTACAATCTGTTGTAATGGGAGATTTGTATCCCGCCCTCCCGTAGGCTGATAAATGAAGAGACCAGAAATTAGCAAGGATTAGAACCCATGAATTAGAGAAAGCAGCCTAACTAAAAGAAATCAATACAAATTATACAGCCAAAGCTCATGCTGTTTTACAGTCTCTATTGCAGTGAAATATACAAGAACGTTGAATAGGTAGGACTTTTTTTGCACGTTTTGTAAGAGAATCAAGTGTCCTCCTACAATGCTAGTAAATTTAAAAAGCATGAACTTTAAAAAAAAAACACGACCTAGGCTTTGAAGCATTTTAATATTTAAAATATTTATGCATATACTTTTTTTTTTTGGAAAAAAATCACTATAGAATAAAGAAAGGATTTGTCTCAAAACAGCACTAACCTCTCTTTGGGGTCTTTGATATAAGTATCAATAAGTAAACTATACATTTCTGAATGGATGTTTTCCATGGCAATCTGGAAGCCGTAGAAACAGCGAGCTTCTGTGACCTGCACTTCTTGGCTGAATCGCTCCACCTAGAGTACACAACATACCATTTCAGTTATAAATGTTACTTTTTTGAAAAAAGTTTTTTTTTTAGAAAAAGACACTCCACCAGCAAAAGCTGATGGCAAGGTATGTCTGACAGCTGCCAGATTATGCAGCAGTATATTGGTCAAGTAATGAGATAGCATGATTTACAGACACCTCTGCAAGTGGAATATTACAGCAAGGGGCGGGGAGAGCCCAGATAAAAGGATATAAGGTAATTTAACTTTTTTTTTGGAATGGAAATTTAGGGTACAGTGGTACCTCAGGTTACAGACTCCGCTAACCCAGAAATAGCACCTCGGGTTAAGAACTTTGCTTCAGGATGAGAATGGAAATTGCGTGGGGGCAGTGGGAGGCTCCATTAGCTAAAGTGGTACCTCAGGTTAAGAACAGTTTCAGGTTAAGAACGTACCTCCAGAACGAATTAAGTTCTTAACCCGAGGTACCACTGTATTACCTAGCCTTAAGATTTTTCAAGATCTAGCTGAGGTATTAGGAGTAGCAGAAAACTTTTCATCCAAGCTTTTAAAACAGCAAAAATTCAAAACACCCAAATTCTGATCTACTGAAAGGCAATTGTCATACTCTTATTGAAAAACAGTGTGAGGACACAAAAAGGAGGACACTAAAACATATTGTTTGACTTGGGTTTTCAATACTCTTTCCATAACTATTTCCCTCTGGACAAGAGGAAACCTGGGACTCAGCTATATTAGTAAAAGAAACAATAATTTGAATGTGTTATAAATGTGCAACAAGAGATGGCGCCAGAGAGCAAAGAAATTTTGTACACAATTTTCCATAGGGTTTTTCCCCCTTTTGTTATAATGATCTAATTTCTGACTTATTTATAGTGGGTTTTCTTCCTGTGTGTAGATCCACCCCGATAGCCATGCCATCTCAAGTTGTGAAACATGGAATATGAAAAACATGGGCTACTCATGTATGAACTGAATATTCCATTTGCCTAATGAAGACTTTTGAGAAGCTCAAAAAGCTTTCACATCTTTAAACTCATCCAACAGAAAGGTACTCTCACCAGTTTTGTTGCTTAATGTACCAAACAACTTCTTTTCCATATTTCATGTATGCACTAACTCCATGCAAGTTTTAACCAGGTTTGATTCAAGAAATGAATGTGTGTACATATAGGTCATTCTGGGCTTTAATCACAATGTAATCACTTTGCTTTTCTATACTTGATGTCTGACAACTCCACTGAAAAGCATCAGAGGGATTTATCTAGTGCTATATCCATGAAGGCTCATTCACATATGCAAGCCATCATTTGATGTTGCAGACATCCAATGGTCAGCTTAAGCTCTCTACCACGGCTATGACAAGTGTATGATGGCACAAAGATTCCACATGCATTTGGGCCAATTCCAAAAAAAGTAAAAGTGAGTCATAGCTGCCAGAACCTGGTAATTAGAGAAAAAGGACACCTATCTGCCAGGGACAAAGGTACCCCAATTCTGCCCATATTTCTAAACAAAGCAGAACTCTGTCTTAAGCAGGTGTTCTGTAGGCAGCTACCTCCTGATGGTTTGAATATTTATGGAAAAAATTCATTCATTCATCCACTAAAGCTAGAGCTGAAATTCCATGACATTTCTAAGTCTATAAAACATTCAGATGAAATTGGCAAGAGGATAGGGCAGCCAAGTCAGATGGGTGGGGTACTACTACTACTTATGATGGTGTTAATCTCTGAAGGCACAGAAACAGCAGCAAATAAAGCTTGAAGCAGATTCAGTGAAAGTAACATGCTAAGCAAATAATCTCTTTGTTACTCAGTGTAAGAATGAAATTAATTCATACCAAATGTGTTATTTGCATTAGAGCACATTATTGAAAGCTTCTTTGTGTGCCAGAAAAAGATTAGCCCTTTCTAAATTACATCCCCTTATAATTCACTGTTATTAATCATTGATTCCCAGAGATTTAGATGAGCTTCACTTCCAGACTTGGAAGCGCTGGAAAGAATTTTTCTCTAGTTTCATGCTTCACCTTGTGAGGGTATCTTCCCGATTGCTAAAGATGACATTAACTTGATAATTTCTCAATCCTCATTCTAAGGAAGTGTTTGAATTTAACAGCCCAAGAAAAATCTAATGACAGAATGAAACACTGTGCTGATGCTGGAGAAAGCCAACTTGAACTCATGAGTGTTATTCCACATCACTTGCTTAATGTGCAGTTGTCAAAAGGGGTGCACACATGGCTATGACTTGCAGATTGACTCCAATTGATCACATTTAGAGGTAAGTGAGGCTATAATTTAAGATGGGCTTGCAATCTAAATAAAATTATCAGGCCTTAAAAGTTAAGACACTTTGTTCATTGGTAATGCAGTGCTAATTGCTATTCTAAACTATTATTTAAACCAGGCTCAACGACATGCTCGTTTTTCCAATCTGGATGTTATGAATATGGGTAGTCTATATGTAGCTTGGATAGGAGGAAACATGAAGATTTCCCTTTTTAAGTTACTATGGAACCCAAATACTTACCAAATTTTCATTGACAATGCCATCACTTGCAGCAAAGAACGCCAAGATGTGTGAAATGAAATATTTCTCTTCAGGCTTCAAGGATTCCCAGTGCCGAAGATCTTTGGAGAGGTCCACCTAAATATACAAAGCAGCCAATGAAAATGCAGTAATGTTAAGAGAGAATCTGAAATATGCTTATATGACTGCAATGCACCTCTGCCTGCTATCATGCCTGCATCCACTCAAACCTAGAAGGAAGGAGGGAACACAAGCCTCTCACCTCTTCAGCTGTCCAAAAGGATGCTTCTGCTTTCTTGTACATTTGCCAAATGTCATGGTACTGAATGGGAAAGATGACGAACCGGTTGGGATTCTCCCGAAGCAGAGGTTCATCTTGTACACTCTTTGAAGGCAGCTGTGTCACTCCTTTAGGTGCATCCTAAAGTCACAAATGCAATATATTACCCCATTCCTAGAATACATGAACGCAAAGACCAAATCTCTCTTTTCTGGAAATGAAAAAGGAGTAGGGTTCTACACAAAAATGTAGACACAGAAAGGCTGACTTAGCACATGGGCAGGGTAAGTGATGGAAAGCTTAAAACCATTGTCAGATGTCAAGGAAATAAACATCTATTTGGCTTTTAGAAGATATCTGGAGGCAGCCCTGTTTAGGGAATTTTTTAATGTTTTATCATGCTTCTAATATTCTGTTGAGAGCTGTCCAGAGTGGCTGGGGCAACCCAGTCAGATGGGCAGCATGCAAATAATAAATTATTATTATTATTATTAGGCCATGGGCTTAAAAATGAAGTAAGGAAATAAGACTGAATTAAAACAATGACAAGAGAGCTACTGAGTGGAACTTGAATTACATCAGGAACTTTATAGTTATGAGGCAAAATGTATAACACAATTAAGTGTGGGCTGGATTATTACCAAGGAGTGAGACACAAGGAAAGAGATGTTTGATTTAAACCTAGGTGAATTTTGACAAAAAATTAGAAGCAAACGGAACAGGCAAAGCAGATGGGATGGAGGTAAAACAGGCTAGACTTAAGAGTGAAAATTAATTGGGCAGCCAATATATAATCGTAATTTGGATACCCTTATACATTGTGAGCTCAGATCTCTCTTGGAAACTTAGGAACCCAAAGGACATACCCACCCATACTGGCATTCTGTCAGGCTCATTCAGCCATGCATTCCCCTAAACTTGATCTTCATCCAACTTTTAAAATTCCCTTTTTAATTATTCTTTACAGCGGGCTTGTTTTAGTGAATGTTTTATACAGAAGTGCTTCTGACAGAATTGCTTCCTTTGCTGTGTGCTTTAATCACGCATTCGTTTTACGTTTATGAACCACTTAGAAGCAGTCACAGAAGGTGAGCAGGTAAACCTAATTAATAATGACAATAAAGTAGAAAGTAGGAGAATCTAAGCCTTAAAGCTACAGGCTGAAACCTGGGCAGAGGACTTCACCTAGGAGAAAATACCGGTTATAGCAACCCAGAGGCCACTAATGCTTCAACCCCCGCCCCATAACCCTGCCCCACCCTTTCCTGGGGGCGGTCGGGGCTTCCTGCGCCTTTGTATAAGTCGAGCATTTGGCGCCAAATGCTCAGCCGGGGAGGCTAAGCAGCGCCCCCTTCAACTCGTAGGACGGCGGGAACAGAAGCCTCCTAGCCATAAAACGACCCCCGAGATCAAGCGCCCCCCCCCCGATTTTAACACCTCCCCCCATAAATGGTTCCCCCACCAAATCCGCTTTCCTCCTCTCAAGATGGCACTCACCGCCTCAAGGCCGGGCTCTTGAAATATCTTCCGCGCCGTTTTGGACGCCAGGACCCGAGTAGCGCTGAGCGACGGAGGCTGCAGGACCCCAAGAAGAGGGACACAAAAGACCGATTAAAACCGCGCACTTTTTAGGGTGCGAAGGCAGAACAGAGGGAGGTCGCTTTTCTTTTTTAATGAAGCAATTAAACGAAGCGCCAAGGGGAAGAAGACCTCCAAGACTTCTGCCATCTGTCAGGGGTGATCTAGTTGGGATTCCTGCATTGAAGGGGCCTGGGCTACATGACCCGGGGGGGGGGGGAATCCCTTCCAACTCTACAATTCTGATTCTATGTTGGGGGGGGACCTTGCGTTTTGACGACTCGCCATGGACTTTTATGCTGCAAGGACTAATTAAGGGGCATAAGGATAACGAGGGGGATCGACTCCCCCTCCCCCACCCCCCCAAAAAGGCTTTGGCTGCCCTGGGCGCATTAATCAAGTTAAGGGAAGGCGCTTGGACTGCGCGGGAAGGAAATTAAGCCCTTCTTCCCCAGCCCGCCGACGGGCTCCCGGTTCCCCCTTCTCAACCCACCGTGTTCTCCTTGTCCTTCAGCGCCAAATCCTTCAGCGGCGGCAGTCGCGAATTGAGGCGCTGCTGCTCGTTGCGAGCCGAGAGCGGGCTGCGGGCGGCGGAGGAGGAGATCATGGCCGGTGGCGGGCGAGAGAGAAAAGCGAGCGAGGCGGCGGCGGCAGGAACCCTTCGCGACGCTGGGTGCGGATGGCAGTGGGAAGGAGGCCCCGGCCCGCTTGCTGCTTTATATGCGCTTCGAACTTGGCGCCAGAACGCCCGGCCGCCCAATCACAGGACGGAACCCTCTTCCCCCACCCGGCGCCTGCCATCGAATTAAACTGCGGCCAAGAAACCGCGGGAAGCTGCGGCGACGTTCCGCCCACTCTGCCCTTCCATTGGCTGAGCGTTCCGGCAACAAAGAGCTGCCGAACGCGGGAACCAGTAGCGATGCCGCTCCTTTTCCTCCGCCCCCCCTTTTCCTCCCATTCGCCTTTGCTTCTCTTTGTTCTCATTGGCTGAAAGGGCCGCGCCCTTTAAAACGTTGCTCGTCTGACCCTGCTGGAACTGCCTGTCAACCTGCGGCGTTTCCAATTGGTTAGAGAAAACTGATCACGTGGCGCTTTTCTCTTTTTTTTGTTCCTCTTTCGTCTCCGTTGGTAGATGATATCCTAATATTGGAAGCACAATAAATTATTATTATTATTATTATTATTATTATTATTATTATTATTATTATTATTATTATTATTATTATTATATCTTTACCATTATTGGTTTATTATTATTATTATTTCCAATTGCCAGCTGCAGCCTCTCAAATACTTACTGTTCTGTGACTCAGTGTTATTACCTTTGAGTAAATGCTCTTAGAGTGTGTTTGCAGGTATGTTTGGAAGGTAGATCTTGAGTTTCTGAATAAATTTCTTAAAAAATAAAAAAGCCCAGATTACTCTATATGGATATTTGTTATAAATAAATCCATTTGATATGCCGCTATTAAGAACTGAATGAAATAAATAATTGGAGTATAAATCATATAATAAAAATAATGGCATTGTCTATACTGCCTAGACAATGAGAGAGTGGGTGTTTTAACTTCCATAGCAATGGTGTCGGCGTACCTTAAATTACAGCTTACACAACAGAAAATAATGTTTAGAATTCATTGGACTCCACTACGTTTGTAAAGAAAAGGATTTTCTAAGTCAGCATTTTGTTAAAGATGTAGGAAAGCTAATGCTTTTTAAAAAAAACATGTTTTTGCAATGTCCTATTCTTACTAAGTTCTGCAAGAAAGGAATGAATTATGCTGTTATTAAGTAGGTATAGAGACATAAACAGGAGCAAGGCCATGGTAGCTTTCGAAGGGGAGGACAAGAAACTAGGGTGGGATCCAGGAGTGGATGGGAAACTAGCAAAGAGATTTAAGGCAGAGAGTCACATTGTCAGAATGACAAGAGAATGGCTTGGGCACTCAAAGTGCTGGATGGATGTGAATGGACAAAGGTGAGACAGCAAAAGGCCAGAAGGGGCCATTGCTTCTGCCAGTTGGCCAGAAGGTTGATGGTTCGAGCTTACCCAGGGATGGCTGTGGGTAAGATTCCTACACTGCAAGGGGTTGGACTAGATGGCTCTACAGTTTTATGATTCTTTGATAAATGAAGTGTTCAAGATGAGATATGATGGGGGCAATGTAAAACACATAGAGAAATAATACTTGGCTTCTCAGTGACAGACAACAGATGTCTCTTGGATCAGGTGTTTCATTATCTACTACTGTAGTGTTCTTAGGAGGAATGAAGAAGTTCCACAGTTTTGAGGATGCATCTTCTGTCCCCTGGGCCATAAAAAATAGCGCCCTCAGCCTTCTCCCTGTTCTAGGTCACGCATTCAGTTAGCATCAGTGGCAAACAGCTTAGCTAAAGGTTTATCCACATCCTAATGAGGCTTTTTAAAAAATTTGGGTATTCAGTCACTGCAATTCATTCTGCTTTCTGTGCCAATGTATTCACCATTTGTCCACAGTTAGCCTCCGAGAATCATGGGCTTCTGCCTTTGGCACATGGCGCACTGCAGTCAGCGAAAATGTAGCACAAAACCCTGTGCAACCTAGTGCTTCTTTCTATTGGAAGATGGCGTCTGCTTATCACTTTTCTGGTTTGGTGCTGGGCTGTCTGTCAGTTCAAAACCTCCATGAAACCTCAGCCTTGAAATGGTGGCACTTTGGGGCCTCTCCAAAACGATCCGTTTCTGGCAAGTAAGTGTTGCTCACATGCTTGGCAGGATTAAATGACTTTTTCTTCAGGAAAAGTCCTTATGGGATTGGCAATCCCATGAGGCAGAAGGAGATGGCTGCCTCGGGGGCAAATGCTTGAGGGGGTTGTGAAGCAAGGTGATGGAGGGCTGAGTGGTTGGTGCCACACAGTCGTGGCTGGCAACGGATGTAATGCATGGAGGCCAACAGTAGGTGGAGCCAGAGCCAATGGCAGGTGGAACCAACCCGTTCTAGCTTTCTCCCCATCCTCTCGCTAGTTCTAGAAGGGTAAAACTTGGACTAAGGTTGAGGGAGCTGACAGCCAAGGCCAACCTCTCAGGCTGGTTGTATGAAGCAAGGTAGGCAAGGTGGGAGCTTGCCCAGAGCACTGCCCCATTGGTCCCCTTCTGTGAACATGCCCTGCACCCCTTCAGCTAGCTTCCTGTCCTCAGGTGCAGTAGAAGACGCCCAGCTGCCAGAGCTGAAGCTACTCTGGTTGGCTTCTGCACACAGAATCGTAGGACGGTCCATTACATCAGAAAACAAAATGCTTTTGGTTGACCCTGCACCTCAACATCTCTCCCCACCCTTGGGCAGTGTTAGAAACTCAGATATATAAGCTAGGTGCCAAATTGCTCCTTAAACCAGGGTTATAGTCGCCAAAACAGAATGTCCAGTTGCCATTTGGGGGCAAGAAGGCTCAAAAGTCATGTTTCTCAATACAACTTTTTTGGTTCCTGAAATTCATTCTGATTGTGCAGATAAAATATCATGGCTAGAATTCTACAGGATGTGCTGCTAGTGTGTGAAAACAGTCAAGATGCAAGGATCCCCAGGAATGCCGCTCCAGGTGGTTGAGACGTCAGGTGCCATCCTGGTGCCTGGGCATCTTCACTTGGTCACAAGTGGCCAATAACTAGGTGCAAAATGCACCTGGTCAATTTCAAACACTGCCCTGGGGATATAATGAGGATAGGTCTTGCACAGTTGGCTTAGTTCCAGTGCAAAACCAGGTATCCTAAAGGGGCAAAAACAAGAAGGGTCTCTCTCCCCTTGTCTTCAACAATATATATTTCAAGCACAAATTTGGCTGGCATGCTCAACCCACCTCCATTTTGTATGTTGCCTATAGCTGGGGGGGCAGAGCCATTGCCCCTCTTCATGTTCTCAGTCCCCACTGCCATCAGCCCCAGCCAGCATGACCAAAGGTCAGGGATGGTGGGAGTTGTAGTCCAACAACATCTGCAGGGCCACAGCCTCCCCACCCTTGAGCTCAGCAGGAGAATCTTGAGATTGTCTGCCACAATCCTGGAGCCTGTAATACAACACAGTGGTCAACGAATTGCAAATCTCGATCGCCCAGGACTGTGCTGCATGTTGGCACATCCCTCTAATAATAATAATAAGAAAAAACTTTATTTATATCCTGCCCTCCCCAGCCGAAGCTGGGCTCAGGGCGGCTAACAACAATCAAAATAATCCAACATTCTAAAAACATTCATTATAAAATTAATTAAAATCAAATTGATGGCAACCATTAAGCAAAATTCTGTGCAGATTGCCAGAGGAGGGGGTTTTGGAATTCTGCCTGGGTCAGAGGAATGTGCCACAGCGTAGGCACCGGCAGATATTCCTGTCGACCTCCCCGCGTCTCCACTCTGCTGATAAGCAGGCGAGGTCCCGGCGATTCATCTCAGATGTGTGAGAGGAACACACCGTTCTTCCTCTCTCCCCTTTGGTGTCCCCCAGGGGACGGGAAAGAAGCAGACAGAAAACTATTTACATCTTTTATTTCTGTCTCTCATATCAGTACAGAGAAACACGTCTGCACTCGACAACAGCAAGAAGAAACTCCTCCCATGTACTTCCAATACAGGTCATATGACACACACTCTGAGCTAACTTCCGGTGCTCAGTACAGAATGGACTGCCCCTTTGTTTCCATGGCAACAGTCACAAACATCCTGTCTGGCTTTCCAGCCACAAGCAGCTGACTGAGCTGCTGGAGCCTTTGCTTGCTGCAGCATTGGTGCTTTAGGGTAACATACTCCCCCTAAAGTATCAATGCGTGCTGCGAGCAAAGCGTCATCCAGAGAAGAAAACAAACAGTTGTTATACTTATAACATTCCCCTGTTGTTTCAGTTCCACCCTTGGAACTACCCGCCACTGGTTTAACCAATGTACCTCTCTGGTTGTGTGACTTCACATTTCCTTGGTTAACAACTCTCTGTTGTGCCTTTGTCTCTGACTCAGACACAGCTTCAATCTGTCCTTGGTCGTTTACAACAGCAACATATGCTAGGTTAGCAAATTCCTTTGAATACCTCTTGGGTGGTATACCCTTCGTTGCTCTCTCAGACCTACGTAAGAGCTGCTGCTCTTCTCTGCTTTCTGGTTCAGCCTCTGAACTCTCTGGAGAACCAGTACTAAGCTTAATCAGTGGTTTATCTTCCTCTTCTGAGGGTCTAGTCATTATTTGAGATTTCCTCTCAATGACTGTGACAACTGAGCTGTCTGAGCTATCAGTGTCATCATCATCAGTACCACTGAACTCAATAAGATCAAACTCATCATCATCATCATTATCAGAATCATCTGTGGAAAATGTGTGAACAATCACTCTCTCCCGTTCAGGAGCACTCTCTGGAAATTTTGTGAGAATCACCTGACCAGATTCAGACAAAATTACTCTGTAGAGATTCAGACAAAATTACTCTGTAGAGACCTTTTTCATAACCTACGAAGATGCCTCTGGCATTCTTTACCCCCCTTGGAGCTTCTGTTCTCACATGGGATCCGAAAACCTTAAAATAGGCAACAGAAGGTTTTCTATTAAACAGCTTCTCAAAAGGAGAACATCCCAACTCTGTTGAGACTTTTCTCAACCACACATGAAGATAGGACGCTAAAGATTCGGCCCAATATTCATGTGGCAAATGTGAACTCAGCAATTGCGCATGCATCCCCTTTTGCAATTCTTTGTTCACCCTAACACAGACACATTTCTTCCATGCTTCTTCGGAAGTAGCAAGTTTGAGTCTTATCCCTTTCTCATCCAGGAACCTCTGGAAATCCTGTAAAAGAAAAACTGGCTTGTCATCTGTGAAAAGACAATCAATGTTAGCATCATGCATACTTTTAACTTTGTCACAAAACTCCTGAAACTTTTCTAAAGTTTCCTGCGGTTTCTTCATCATATAAACCCAAGAATAATTAGTGTAACAATCAACACACACAAGGTAATATTTTGCACCGCCTCTAGATGGTTCTAGAGGACCAATCACATCAGCATACACCCGCTGAAAAGCTCTGTGGACCTTCTTGGTCACCTTCTTGGTGTTCACACTGGTCACACCTGCAAGAGAAATTTCGTTAGAATCAGAAGTATTACATTTCATGTAATCACTTTGATCAAAAGTCAACAAATACAGTCCATCTTTCTCTTTGGCAGTAAGAAACAGTTCTCCATCTTTGTAGATCTTGCATCTTTTAGCATCATAGTACAGTTTTAGTCCCTTCTTTGCAATCTGCGAAGCACTCAGCAGACTAAATTTCAGTTCTGGAACCAGGTAAACATCGCTTATAGTCAAGTTCAGACTCTCAAGATACACAGTTCCAATTCCGGTCGCTTCCAGTTCTTGACCGTTGGCTTGTTTCACAGTGAAGCTTTGCTTCTTCAACGTCGAAAACAGTTCTCTGTGTGGGCAGAGATGCTTCGTGGCGCCCGTATCGATTATGAATGCGTTCCCAACATCTGGCGTGGTTCCTTTCGCCATCATCACCTTTGCAGGTTTCACCTGGCAGTTGGTACGGCTTTTGCTTGACGCCTCAGGCTTCATAGAGCTGTTCTTGGCTCCTTTTGACTGTTGCGGCTTCTTACAGTTTCGCTGTAGATGCCCAGTCTGTCCACAATTATAGCATCGGACGGCACTCAATGCTACGGCATGCTCTCCAGTAGATTCAGCAGTGGGAAGATTTGAACTCTGTTCTTGCCTCCCCCTGTCTTTCACTTCCAGTGCAGCAAGTCTGTCGTGTTCGTTCAGGACGACAGCACACACTCTTTCCGCGGTTAGCTGCTGAGCAGGTAGCGAACCAAGCTGACTGGCAACAACCTTGTAGGTGCGGTTAAGGCTGTTTATCATCATGAAGCAAAACACTTCCTCCTGTAGACGGAAATTGCGTTCCACCATCTGTTGACGCAGAAACTTCATCTCTGTCAGGTGCGCTTGAACATCTCCATCAGGCGCTAATCTCAGATTGGCAGTCCTAGCCTTCACATTCTGTGACTCCCAAGCACGCGTTGGTGCTGCTGGGATGGGATTCTCAATCACCCCAAACAGTCTCTGATTCTGCAGCAGGGCCTTCATCTTTACAGACCAAGATGAATAATTGTCATTGGTCAGGAGGGGTGGAGAAGGCAAACCTCCCCCCTTCTTGGCATCCATTTTGAGTCCTTGCATTGACTCTAAAACACAAGCCTCTAAAATCCAATAGCTGGCTTGTTTACACTCTTGACACCTGGCAACTCTGACACTGGCTGCGTTGGAAAGTCCCTTCCAGCAGTTCGTGAGGACCTAGTCATAACAAAACTTTGTTTTCGCCTCTCTGAGGCATAGTCTGACTGTCCAGCCCTTTCGAGTAACTTTCCATTTCTCCTCTCTGAGGCACAGCCTTCTGAAGGACGTTGCTTAGCAACAGCGCATTCCTTTCCTCGGACAGGAAACCACAAAAATGCCTGGTATGCAGGCCTCTTCTAAGTTGGAGCTGCTTTCCCACACACGCTCTCCGTGAAGCAGAGAATGAATCAATCTGCATTCACACTTCTAAGCCCTTAAAAGTCTCATACCTTGAGTATCGGCTTGGCTGTCAGCTTCTTCTGGTCAGCTTCTGGCTGCAGAGAATCAGCCTCTCACTTCAGGCTTCCATGGAGCAGAGGAGGACAATTCACCAGCCTCTCATCCAGATGTCCGATGGACAGCAACCATCCTCTGCTGCCACTTTTGGAATTCTGCCTGGGTCAGAGGAATGTGCCACAGCGTAGGCACCGGCAGATATTCCTGTCGACCTCCCCGCGTCTCCACTCTGCTGATAAGCAGGCGAGGTCCCGGCGATTCATCTCAGATGTGTGAGAGGAACACACCGTTCTTCCTCTCTCCCCTTTGGTGTCCCCCAGGGGACGGGAAAGAAGCAGACAGAAAACTATTTACATCTTTTATTTCTGTCTCTCATATCAGTACAGAGAAACACGTCTGCACTCGACAACAGCAAGAAGAAACTCCTCCCATGTACTTCCAGTACAGGTCATATGACACACACTCTGAGCTAACTTCCGGTGCTCAGTACAGAATGGACTGCCCCTTTGTTTCCATGGCAACAGTCACAAACATCCTGTCTGGCTTTCCAGCCACAAGCAGCTGACTGAGCTGCTGGAGCCTTTGCTTGCTGCAGCATTGGTGCTTTATGGTAACAGGCTGCGCCCTGACCAAAGGCCTGGTGGAACAGCTCTGTCTTGCAGGCCCTGCAGAAAGATGTCAGGTCCCGCATGGCCCTAGTCTCTTGTGACAGAGCGTTCCACCAGATTGGAGCCGTGGCCGAGAAAGCCCTGGCTCTAGTTGAGGCCAGCCTAACCTCTGTGGCCTGGGATCTTCAAGATGTTTTTATTTGCAGACCGTAAATTTCTCTGTGGGACATACCAAGAGAGGTGGTCCCGTAGGTACGAGGGTCCTAGGCCGTATAGGGCTTTAAAGGTTAAAACCAGCACCTTAAACCTGATCCTGTACTCCACCGGGAGCCAGTGCAGCTGGTATAGTACCGGATGAATATGATCTCGCAGCAAAGACCCCATAAGGAGTCTCGCCGCGGCATTCTGCACCCGCTGGAGTTTCTGGGTCAGTCTCAAGGGCAGCCCCATGTAGAGCGAGTTACAATAATCCAGTCTGGAGGTGACCGTCGCGTGGATCACAGTGGCTAGGTCAGGGCGAGAGAGATAAGGAGCCAACTGCTTAGCTTGGCGGAGATGAAAAAATAATAGGCTTTCCCCACCTGCACTCGTCCCCACCTGTGATACCTTGGTTCAGTTAACAGGGAGCTATTTCTGTGCGTCTCCCGGGAACAGACAAGAAGCTTCTTGCGTGTTCTGATCACCTCCCGCTATTCAGCTTTGCCCGTCACAAGCAGGCTGCTCCGTGAGGAAGCCTGCCAACACTCAACATATGTGCAGGCTGTGATTAAAAGTAAACTCCAGCTTCAGAAAGGCCTCTCTTGCTGTCATCTGCTGCCTTGGCAGAGCTGGAAAGAATCCAACTGCAAAGCAAGGTTACCGTAATTGCGATCAGCAAAGAGCCCATTTCTAAAGACAGTAAGTCTTTGGATGGAGATGGCTTATCCCGCTCCCAGTGCTTTGCATCTGGAACCTAGCTCTCCCCTGCTGCCCCAAGCCTTTAGGCCACAAATGTAATTTGCAGCACAGTTCTATGTGTGTTTATTCAGAAGTTAGCATTGCTTTTCCGTGGGGATTACTGCTTAGTACATGTTGTTAAGATCAGTTTTGATGCCTTCTATTCATCAATCAAGGAAAAGACTGATACTTCAAGGAAGTATATGGTTATGGGGGGGTCACAGTTTAATAATGTATTTTCACATCTACACCATGCATTTGAAGCATATGGCTCCTCTCCCCTTGCCACAAGAATCCTGAGACCTGCAGTTTGTTAAAAGTGAAGGGAAACATAGCTCAGTGAAGGGTAAACTACTACAGTTCCCAGGATTTTAGGGGGAAGCTATCTGCTTTAAATGTTTGGTGTAGATGTGTGGATGGGTTTTGCACTCTCAGACAAATGTCTCAGCTCAGGTAAACTCATAACTTTATGATCCCACTGCAATGACAGAAACATACTCTTTACCGAATCCTAAAAACAATAGCATGGTGGGTGGGTGTGTAATTATTAAACAAAAACAGGGAATACAGAAAAAGAGAAAAGCTAACAATAACAATAAAATGAAATGAGTGTTTTGTTTTGTTTTTACTGTATTCTCTTAACTTCTTTTAAAAAGGGTTCCCTATTGAGCCAGATTCAAAATGCCATCTCTTATTAGAGCTGCATTAAGGAGTTACATTTGAGGTCCAAGTCAATTCATCACACATGCTCTCCACATGTTCACATTGTAACACACGAACATGTATAAACCTTTACTCTTGTCTTAAAATGGGCACAGATATACGGCTGCACATGTTCGTGTAATTCAAGACGCAGTTCACAAGCCAGATAAGCATTTCCCTGGTTGAACCTCTGGTTGACCAGAACGTGTAATGTGTGCTGTAGTGCTTCAGCGACCACGTTAAACATTTCACATTCCTTTGTAATTTGGAAAGAAAAAAATGCCCAGTGCTGTACAGAAAGAAGTTGAAAGGGTAATTGGTTTTTTTTCCTGCATCAAACCTGCCTACGCCTCCAGCTGACCCACTTGTTTACATAGCATGGGCAATCTAGCAAGAGGATAATCAAGCTTTGCAAAGAAAAGATGAAGGTGGTTCTGAACTTGCAGAAGAAATTCAGAGTGCTGAGTGGGGTAAGAACTGCAACTGGAGGCTGCTAGACTGTTGAACAGGAAAGAGAGGCATGGCCTCTGCTTCTGTAACTGATGATACTGCCTCTCAGTTGTAGAGGACCCTGCTAGGTATTATTAGAAACAGGAACTTGTTTTAGTGGCTTGGTGTTGCCTGGTCATGGTAAAGAAGGTGTTAAGTACATCAAATGTATTTAACTTAGCTTCCCACTGCCACCCACCTGCATAAAAGCATGGAATAGTTAAGTATTTACTGTATTCATGACAATGCTGCCCCCTAGCAGGAGAGAAACAAAACCTTTCAAAGGTTTGTCCCCTTTTACACATGGATACACACCCTCCGAGTCATTTTAAAGGCATATTGGTTTGCATGCCTGCATTATAATGTGGTGCTTAGTGCTAAGTTGTGAAATAAAATAGCCTTTCTGTTACTCTTGAGAGAGGATCTGAATTCAGGAGATAAAGCACTCTGCCTGATCTATGGAGACTGATCTCTAAAGATCAGGTAGAGAACTTGGGAGATTGGGAGATAAATCTGGGGGAAGCTTGGCGGAGGTGGCCTGGAGGGTGCTTTCTGGGGCTTTGCATGCAGGATCCGGCCCACGTGCCACAGGTTAGCCACCGCTGCATTATATATTGGGCTGGTTCAGCAGATAAGCGAAAAATGAAATGGGGGCCAACAGAGACTCACAAAGCAAAGAATTCCAAAATATGGGAGTGTTCACCACCAACAAGGCCCTTTCTGCTGTACTCATTCATCAAGCCATGGGCATAGCCAAGGAGGGGCATCAAGTAAATCAGTTTGTTTGTTAATATCATCTTTGGAAAGAGCTTGATTGTTTTTTATGCATGGTGTGCACCTAAAAGTCTGGATGAAGTCCATTCAGCTGCAAATGCCAGACACCTCTTGTTTTTCCACTCAAATTTAAATAATGGCAAAAGTGGCTTTCCTTGTGCAGACACAGGTTAGAAGGGTGGATTAATAAATAAACTGTGCTCAGTGAAGAATGACAGGGCTCAAGGTACTCAGTAACAGGAAAGCTGTTCTTCTGTTAGCTAATCCACTGTTTTGTTACCCAATGTGTGGTTGTTTTCTTCTTTTACGTTCAAAATGCTACCAAGCCGCAGATTGTTGGAGTCAAGGAAGAAGGGCTCGACCCTTAAGGCTGGAATCCTGTTTGCACTTCCATGGGAATAAGCCTTTGTTGAACTCAGTGGGACTTGCTTCCAAGCAGATACGAAATGCAGTGCATGAGTTTTGTGGAATTTAAAGGTTTTTTTTAAACCCAGGTTTTCAGCTACAGAGGCTCTCAGAGCAGCTTACAGATAGATAGTACAAGACAGTCACCACTCTCAGGAGTACAATCTAAAATATATGACACAAAAGGAAAAAGGAGGGGGGAGGGCCTGGGGGCCGTATCCAGCTCTTCAGGCATCTCTGACCTTGGGACTCCCCCACAGGTCTCAACACCAGCTGCACCCTCTTTCTCAGCCCACACCTCTCCTCAGCCTTGCTTCACATCCTCCTGGATGTGATAAGGACCCTTGTTTGCATAGATGGGAGAGGCGTGTGTGGCCTTTGTTGTGAAAAAGGTCCTCCTCGTCTACATATCAGTGAAATATGCCCACCCAGTGATTTATGTTGAAGATGTGGGATGCAAATTATGTAAGTAAGATTGTTTCCAGGTGGTCTGCTTATTGCTCGTTGATCCTGGCTTGTTTGCACAAAGTGTGCAGGGAGGTTAGATCATGCCAGCTATTTATTGAGCATCCATTCGGATTTGTTTGCAGGTTATACAATACTGTATCAGGCAAGGGCTTTCCCACAATTTTCAGTTCATTTACCTGTCATTTTCAGTATTGCAAAATGTCTGGTTGTTTCTTTCGGAGGAGGGAAGGAGCTTGTTGCACAAGAGCTCCCATTCAACCATGATCATGCAACCTTAATTTTCTGGTATGTGATTGAATCCCACCCCAAAACAGCAATAATTGCCTGGAAACGCCCTAGGTAAACTAATTTTTGCAAACTGCCCTGAGAATGTTGTTGAAGGGCTTGGTCATGGTGATACTCAAACCTTCCCTAACTTCAGATGTATAATTCTTAAGACGTTATTTGAGAGCTGAAAGAGAACTTTCCGCTAGCAGAACAGTTTTACTGGGCTAGAAAATCCTCCATATGGTGAGCTGTCAGGAATGCAGCTGCATGGAGGGAAGAAAAATTCCTGGCAAATATTGCTTTCCGTATGACCTGTTTATTGGGCAGTCATCCTGATTCATTCGCGGAGAGGTTAGAAAATATTGCAGCAAGCAAACGTTACCTCCACAGTGCCCACTGCAAAAAGTCTGGACGGAGGGAGCAGGTTTGTTGTGCACGAGATCCAAATCAACTTAAATTGTGCAAACTGAATTTGCCGCTGTGCGACTGAATCCTGTGTGAAAGGACAGTAACAGTCTGGAAGTGCCCTCAGACACTTTCCAGTGGCAATTCGCAGCAGCAGGGCAACTGTAGAAAATGTGCCCACGTGAATAGCCACCGTGAAGGGCAATTCAAAACTCATGGTCCTTTTTCCAGCATTTTACAGCATTCATGGGGGTCACACTCCATGGAGGATTTTCTTGCTGCTAAACCAGCCTACGCTACAGTAATACAGGTACCTCAGGTTAGGTACTTACCGTAATTCGTTCCGGAGATCCGTTCTTAACCTGAAACTGTTCTTAACCTGAAGCACCACTTTAGCTAATGGGGCCTCCTGCTGCTGCCGCAGCACGATTTCTGTTCTCATCCTGAAGCAAAGTTCTTAACCTGAAGCACTATTTCTGGGTTAGCAGGGTCTGTAACCTGAAGCGTATGTAACCTGAAGCATATTTAACCTGAGGTACCACTGTAGCCCAAAACTTGGCAGTATCAGAAACTGCCGTTTATTTTGCAGGAAAAACTGCAGAGGGTTGAAAAGTTCTTTTATATCAGAGAAATTTCCCTTGTGTCAAAATGTGAAGTAATTCGAATAGGCCACCTCTGTCTGAGTCTCAGAAAATAGAGTTTGGGACGCTTCCTTCCGAACTGGGAAGCTTGCCTCAGAATTGGGGGATGTTATTTCCAGAGGAGCACTGGCTGAAATATTTGGAAGAGGCCAGGAAAGCCTCTCTTCTATGTTGCATTTTAATTCCTTTTGTTTTCTTAAGAATAAGAAGAATGACTAGAAGGGCCTGTTCTTGTTTTTGCCATTACTCTAGGAGGCAACATTGCCACCTCTAGCAATCTCAGAAGAGAGAGGTTAGTCAAATCCTGTTTTTTTATCCTCTTGTTTACATTCCAGCAGGAGAGAGTCAGCAAACATTAACCTCAGCTTGGCACAGGGTCAGTGCCGCTGACAGAAAAGATGGGGCAGACTTTGCTCGCTCTTCATGGCTAAAAAGGCAGGGAAATTGCTAATCTGTGGGGGGCTGCACTATTTGGAGAGGAATGTGCCGCACAAAAGGAATTGCCATCTGAAGCCCCCCAGTTGCCTAAGCAACCATAGCACTGGGGAAGAAACAGGAGAGTTTGTTTTACAGGCCAACAATAAATTAGATCGAGAGATCATTGTACCGCAGAAAGGGGACATGGAGGCTCTAAAAACACATCCATGTGTTCTGAATGGGCGGGGGGTGGGAACGCATTGATGGCAATTTATATAGGGACAAGTTTACAATATGCACAGCAACTTCCACCGACCTTGGGTCAAATTCTGAGGTGGTTCTGGAGACTTTAATCAGGATAGTTTCGCCAAATTGACAGTTGAACTGTTGTGTTTTCCTAGGGCTGGCATATCTTCACAGAATTGTAGAGTTGGAATGGACTCCATGGGTCATCTAGTCCAGCCCCCTGCAATGCAGGAATCTCAGCTAGGGTATCCATGACAGTAAAAACCTCACAGTCAGCGAGATCTTGTGTGATTTCCAAGAGATCTCGCAGGGAACCGATGCCGCTGCTGGTCCCGATTGTCTGCTGGTGGGTGGGTTTATGAGGCAAGCACTGCTTCTTGGGCTTCTGTTGCCTGAGGGAGGCACCTCACCTTGTCTCATCAGTGGGCCGGGCCTGGTATGTAGCCATAGTATCCTGGAGGAGTGCACCAGTGCCCTGGACTGCTCCTGGTAGGAAGTGGGGAAGATATACTGGAACATTTTGTTTTACGTCTTCCTTCTTATTATTTTCAAAAGAATAGCTTTTTAAATTGCCACAAATCTTCCATTTGGGATGGCACAGTTGCTAGCCAATCAACCCTGTGCAGAAAATAAAACAACAACAACATAATAATAATAATAATATTTATTATTTATACTCCGTCCATCTGGCTGAGTTTCCCCAGCCACTCTGGGCAGCTTCCAATTGAGTGTTAAAAACAATAAAGCAAATATTAAAAACTTCCCTAAAAGGCGCTGCAGCAGTACAGGAGAACTTGTTCTACCTGCCAAGGATGAAGTAAATGCAGCAAGACTTCCAGAGCACAGCAACTCCTCTTTCTATGTACAGTGGTACCTCGGGTTAAGAACTTAATTCATTCTGGAGGTCCGTTCTCAACCTGAAACTGTTCTTAACCTGAGGTACCACTTTAGCTAATGGGGCCTCCCGCTGCCGCCGCGCCACCGCTGCACAATTTCTGTTCTCATCCTGAAGCAAAGTTCTTAACCTGAGGTACTATTTCTGGGTTAGCAGAGTCTGTAACCTGAAGCTTAGGATCGGAGTTTTCCTTCTCCTAGATGGGCTACCTTCCCGGGTTGGCAAGACCCATCGGCCCCTCACTTCCCTCTACAGCACATGCAGAAACCGCTTTCTTGACCATTGGATCCACTATTGCTCTTGTCCTCTCAATCCATCAGAGCTCATCTTCGCATGCAAGGGAAGTCCCTAACCCACTGAGGGTTTGAGACCCATTGGCGACCCTCACTCGGTTTAGCCGTCAGAGTTCAAGGATGTTATCAACCAAGAAAAAAACTTCAGGGAGGTTGCAATGAAGTGTTGCTGAGGAATGTGGCCTGCGGAGAGAGGGTGTGGCAGGGGAGGGGATTTTGTTGTCCCAAGGGCCACACAGAGAGGTCTGAAGGGCCAGATGCGGCCCCTGCCCCTTGTAGGTCCCCCACCTTGGCTTAGAGCTTCAGTCTTATCGAGATGGGAGCGGTCATTCCAGTGGCCCAAATGGAACAGCACGTCTAACCAAATAATTCTGCAATTCACCCTAGTAGATATGATTAACAGATAGGTTGGCAGTATTTTAAAGATGTTAAACAGCTGAGTTGCTATGTTGCTTTTAAAAGGAAATGTATTTCTGAGCACTTGGGAAAACAAGAAAGAGAGAGAGAAGGAGAGGCTGAGCTGTGGTTTGGACCCTTTGAATACTTTCCACAGTGTTTGCTCCAGATCCCAGGAATCTGTTTATTTTGAAGCGGTTTTCAAGTCACCAAGAATCCACCGCATATATGATTTGTGAGGGTTGCCTTTCCGTATATCTATATATCATGAAGACTATGTGCATATAAGCACATGCGTCGAAAAATACTCGTTTAAGAATATTTGCCCAGAGACTATTTTTGAAACCAACCTCATTCTGAGGAAGGAGGTTACACCCATTTGGTTTCTTCCAAGGCCAAATTCTTGGAATTAAAAAAAAAAGGGGGGGAGGGAGGAAGGGAAGGGAGGGCTGAAAATAATTCCAAGTTCGCTTTTCTCCCTTTAAACCGGAGCTGGAAATCCACCTCCTTTGCTTGCTACCGTTTTCGTCCTTAAGTTAGAAACAAAAACGCTTAACTTTGTGATCAAGGGAAAGATATATATATATATTTCCAAGGAGGAGGCGAGGAGCCAGGATCCCACCCGCCCTCTCTCTGCCTCCGCCCGCCAAGCCCCAGCAACAGTTGAGCTCTGGAACCCGAACGATGGGTCTGCCGGAGGAGCAGCGCTAGGCAGGGGCGGCCGCGAGCCAAACAGCCGGGCGTCGGCGATGGGCACGGGCAGCAGCAGGCCGGGGAAAGGGCGCAGCTCGGTGAAGCCCTGGCGTGGCCCCGGCAGGGGCAGCGGGAGCATCAGCGCCCCCGCCAGGCAGGGCCGAGCAGAGGAGGAGCAGGGCGCGGAGCCCAGGTGCTACAGCCAAACGCCGGCGCGCGCCGCCACCACCTCGCCGTCGGCGGGCGAGTCGGACTCGGACTCGGAGCTTCTGGACCGGGTGCTGGAGGAGTGCAACGACGAAGGGCTGGGGCAGCCGACGGGGCGGCGGCGACGCCGCCCCCTCCTCCTCGAGGCCGCCGGGGATGGCTGCTCCCGCCCGCCAGAGGGCAGCGGCGAGGAGGTAAGGCGGCGCTGCAGGTCGGTGGGGAGGCGAGACGGCGCGTCCAGGGTTTCCATTCACGCGTTTTTGGAAAAGCGAGCTGAGCATCTAGTAGATGCACTTCTCCGATGCAAATAGGGATGTCCTATTCCACAATAGTAATGATGATCGTTTTATGATGATGCGGTTGCCCCAAGCCACTCTGGGCGGCTTCCCAAGGTGTTTTTTTCCTTGGCTGGGGGGGGGGGTGTCGTATGGCTCCATATCCTCCAGCATTTCTGCCGTGGAAATAGGGGCGTCCTAAAGAAAAGCCGGACATCCCCCAGGATCAAATCAGGAACCGGGTTGGCTTCTGTAAATCTGGGGTTGTCCTTGGAAAATAGGGACTTTTGGAAGGTCTGGGAGAGGGAGCAAGATCCTGGAAGAAAGCGCGCGCCTTATTGGCATGTGCACTGTCTTGAGGGCGCTTCCAGGCAGCTGTGTTTTGGGGGGTGGGAGTCTGTCCCGCAGGATAACAAATGATTCGACGCCGCCTGGAATCATAGAATTGGGAGGGAGCCCGATGGTTATCTATTCCAAACCCCTGCAAGCACAAGAGCCAACTCCTGGCTGCCGAGGGGTCTTCGACCCCCCCCCCAAAAAAAATAATATTTGTGGGGGCCGGACACCTTCAAATTTGATGGGCATTGCCATTCAAATAGTGTATGTGCACTGCGTCATGTGATTGATTATGCGGGGCGGGCCTTTCCTCCCCCCCCCCTTCAATATTTTATTCAAGTTGGCACCCTGCTGCAAAGCAGAAATCTCAACTGAAGCACCTAATCTCTGCTTTGGAACCTCCCTGGGAGGCCAGTGCACCACCTTCCAAGGGAGCCCAACAGCTCTGTCACAAAGCTATTCACCATCATAATACAGTGGTACCTTGGGTTAAGTACTTAATTCGTTCCGGAGGTCCATACTTAACCTGAAACTGTTCCTAACCTGAAGCACCACTTTAGCTAATGGGGCCTCCTGCTGCCGCCGCACTGCCGGAGCCCGATTTCTGTTCTTATCCTGAAGCAAAGTTCTTAACCTGAAGCACTATTTCTGGCTTAGTGGAGTGTGTAACCTGAAGCGTATGTAACCCGAGGTACCACTGTACCTTCCCCTCAAACAAACAAGGACACATGCTGAAGAAACACCCACATTGTTGAACTTTCCTGCAAACTTTGGGTTGAATGTTCAGTAAGCAGGCCGCCTGGCTCTGGAGGTGATCTAGGAATTGTTATCAGAAAGGCGTTTTGCATGGCTTGAACTCAGAGGATTGGCATATTTGTGGTCCACAGGGGCCCTGTGTTCGAAAATATGACAGAGCTAAATGTGTAAGAATGAGCTAGTTAGTAAGAACCATCTCACCCCACATGAACTGACCCAGAGCCTGTGATGGTCACCTGAGGTCCTTCTCCATGTGCCCCTTCCATGGGACGTCTGGAGGGTGGCAACAGTGTAGTCATGTTTATCATGTCATTTTTTAACGAAATAGTGCATTTTGACCAGCTTTGATCCAAATTGAGAAAGAAGAACCTAGCTGTTTTGTGTTGGTACTGTGCACAAAGCCTCAGCGCTCCTTTAAATTCTAGTTTTATGAAAAATACTCTGTTTGTTGTAGTGTTAAGTGAAACAATGCCATCTTGTGGCTTACCTTCTTAACCATTCCTGGCTGTGCCCTGATTTGGTGTGTGACAAACACAGCCATTCTGTGGTTTCATATGAAAACTTTTTAAAAGCTCGGTGCCACAGGGATCTCTCCTGCACAAGACCTGCTGAAATGAATAGAAATTATGCAACAGCAATTTTTGGGGTGGTGGTGGGACTGTCACGGATGTAATGTTGGGTCTCTTCACTATGTTTAAGAGTGCATAGTGGCGGAAAAAAGGAGGACAGGTATTACAGGAAAATAATGACACACTGTTGAGATTGTGTTGTAATTGAAACTCCTTTTAGGTTTGGGTAATGTTACAGGGATCTTTCCCTGGCCGGGCTCTAAAATAGAATCCTGCAGCAGGGTATCTGCTAAGTCAACAGACACAAGAGAAGAGGGGTCTGGATGCTGCAGATGCACGCTTAATTCATTATTCCTGAATACAAAACAGGTGCAACACAGTTCCTCAGCTCTCACTTAATCGCGGTCAAGAGATCAGAGATAAACCACAGAAAATTACCACTCCCATCTTCCCTGTGCACAAAGGAGCACAAACTTCAGCGAATTTAACTTTTCATTGTGTGTCACCCATGATGTCCTGTTGATTTGTTCCCAGGTCTTTTCAGCAAGATCCACTCCAGGCCTAGAGAGCAACAACTTTGCCAACCAGTAAGTCGCCTGAATTCAAATGACTATCTTTTCAGCCGTGGGCATTGTTTTGTTTTTTACAGAATACTTCTATCCCACCTCAGAGCCCCAGGAAGCTATCAGAGCAGCTTACAAAATATTCTGTCAATAGTAATAAAAAAGGCATTCAAATCTGGCACCAGGAACAGAAATGGCCCTCTGGTGGCAGCGGGATTACTCAGGTGGCATTTCGGTGTGCTCATCCTTCGTCTTTCCTGGTTCTGCCCACTGAGGTCCTCTGGAGTAAGGGAGTGGGTCTGAGGAGCTGGAATTTGCTCCATCCCATGATGAAGGCAAGCCTTTCCTTGTTGGCGGTTGCCAGGCAACAGCTCCCACTGAGGACCTCTGGGGCAAGGGAGTCCTGCTGTGAGGAATTGGTTTTCAGCCCATGATGGAGGCGAGAGCATCATTATTGTCCTTTGCAGAAAAGGGCCCCGTTTCCACCTATATAGTTTAAGGTTACCAGACGTCCCCGTTTCCTAGGGACAGTCCCCGGATTTACAAATCAGTCCCCTGATAAAATCCTTTCATTCCTACTGAAGTTGAAAGGTGTCCCTGGATTCATTGAAAAAAATCTGGTAACCTTAATATAGTTCATCTTTTGCTTATCAGTCTGGGAACCAACACACACCCACACCCTGCGTATTATAGGCACATAGGAAAGGTTGAGCTTTTTAATGGCCACAAAGCCTGATTGGAATGCTGTTATTTTTATCTTTGTGCAAGTGTGGGGAAGTCCACTCACCCTGAGGCAAACTGGAGGAGACCAAACGTCATCAGAATTTGGTTGCCTTAATTTAGATGTTGAGTGAGTTCCCCTAAGTAGGAACAGCTGTTTTCTCAAGAAGCGTGTTGGGAAATTTGAAAATAATTATTCATAGCACCCAATGTCTTTTCTTTGCCTTTTAAAAAAAAATCACTCTGCTGTGTGATGCAGCCTTCCATTTGCTTCTACAACAGGATGGGGAAAGGTCTAGAATTGCCTGTCAAGCATTCTCACTACAGTTCTGCACCTCTTGCTAAAGAAGGAAAGCACCTGTCTTTTATAGGTCCAGTCGTGACCGACTCTGGGGTTGCGGCGCTCATCTCGCTTTATTGGCCGAGGGAGCCAGCGTACAGCTTCCAGGTCATGTGGCCAGCATGACTAAGCCGCTTCTAGCGAACCAGAGCAGTGCACGGAAACGCCATTTACCTTCCTGCCGGAGCAGTACCTATTTATCTACTTGCACTTCGTGCTTTCGAACTGCTGTTGGCAGGAGCAGGGACCGAGCAACGGGAGCTCACCCCATTGCAGGGATTTGAACCGTCAGCCCTAAGCTCTAGTTTAACACACAGCGCCACCCATGTCCCTTTATAGGCATATATATATGCTTACTGACGTTAAATCAAAGAGGTTCCTTTACTACAATTTTGTTTTAGCTTGATATTTATTATTCCAGAACAATTCTTTCCCTTCACTTGTTAGTGCTGCTGTCCTTACAATTTGCATGACTTCTCCCTCAGTTAAATTAAATATGCCCAGATCCCAGAGGATATATTTCCACCTCTTCCACACATACAGACATTTCCCTTTCAAAAAGTTCCTCCTTTTGTTCCGAGCTCAATTTTATTTAGCATTTCAAGGTGGGGTGTAAATTTTCTTGATAAATATTTATTTTCAAAAGCATTGTGTAGATAGGAGACAAAAAACTATTCAAAGTAAAAAAAATGGGGTCTGTGCAGAAATAACATTTTGCTATTGGGGTGCAAAAAAAATGGGCCTCTCCTTCATTTAGTTTTGCATATTGGCTATAGTTGGTTGGTTTTTTTTTATTATTATTATTATTATTATTATTATTATTATTATTATTATTATTATTATTATTTCTGCAGGCTGCCACTCAAGAAGCTTGAGAGGCAGGCCAAGATATCCTATGATTACTCCGAAGAGGAGCTGATGGCAACGATTGAGCAGGAATACTGTCGCTGAAGGCTGTTGTGGGCTGTGCCAACAGTGACCTGTGAACAAGCTCACTATGGGGCAAGATAGTTGAAGCTGCAGCGGTGTTTCTCAGAAAGGTGTTTTCTCTGGGATGGGGTGGGGAGGGGTGGGGAAAGCAAGAGCAGAGAAGAGGGCATGCCACCATCCAAGAAGGCTGGTAGAATCCTCACAGGCTGGAGAAGTTTCTGCAGAGTTCTCTCTGCCATTATGTCAGGATGTGGCCTTATAGGGACTCTCGTTGTGCTCATTTGGGAAAATACATCTCCAAAGCTGGCGCACCTACAGGCGGAATGTCAAGTTTTCCCGATATCTTAAAATTATGACTTATGAAGGCACCATCACCTTCGTCCTCAGTGTCTTGGGAGACATGCAGCAAGGGACTTGAATCCTTGTTTTCGACTGTCTGCACTTTTGCCTTTCCTGTGGGCCAGCTTTGATCCTGTCAGACCCCAAGCACTAACCTGTACATTATTAAAGCATATATTCCCAGCAAATTGTACCAGCCTCTTGTAGTTATAAGATTCTCCGTGGTCACTGGAATGAATCGGAAGGAAATTTATCAGCCATGCGTCCAAGCTAAATGCTAACTCTTAACAATATTAAAACAGGCACTACTTCCTCTCCTTTTCTGTGGACAGTTTAAATGACACCATAAGATGATCTCTGCTTCAAATTTCTCCTGCCTCTGCCTTTTGCTGGTGCTAATTCTTCTTGTAGGTTCTTCTTGTTCAAATTAAAAGAAAATGCTATTTGAGGTTCAACAGCAGAGGTACTGGAGAAAATCTTACAGGATTAGGCAAGCTTAAAACACAAATGCTAATGAAACGTTGGCATAAAGCTTAAGCACTATGTGTATTCATAATGTAAGCCAGTGCTCATACAGCAAATGCCAGAGGCTAGATTTTAACTTTGGGTGGTACCTGTACTTCCTGTTCTTTTATCTTTTTTTTTACAAATATGTACACATCATGCAGCTTCGATATTTTTCTACAAGTTAAGTGTTTGTTGTTTATGTGTCGTTCATGGGGACAGCTTAGGACTGTGAAACAATTCAAGAATTGGCCAGCACTATACAGGAAATTACTTGGAATAGATACAGATGTACCTAAAACCAAGGTCCATCGCACTATGGAAACCTTCTGGGATGCACATGCCATTCTTCTGTCGGTCTGTTTTTTGAAACAGGAAATTCCCTGCAAAAATCAGCTGAGGCTGATGGAACCACGTATGCTGCTTTGAAAACATGCCCACTCAAGTCAAGTGGTTGGCGGATTTCCCCAGGAAACTTTTCCTTTAGAATGAAAGCCACTTGTTCCAGATGGCAGCCAGCTTCCCTTGCCAAAACATGTACCCTTTCATCATCTTAACGGTCCCATTCATCTCTCAAAGGGCCCCCTTCCAGACACCCTTTCTATTGTGCATTCGTGATGATTTGTGCACAAGGTGCTATCGGCTGGTCATGCCCAATCCTTGTTTTCAATACTCTTTGCTGCTGCAAAGGTTTGGTTGCATCAGGGTTGACTGTAATATTCTGCAGATCTTGTGCATGCGAAGCACTTTTGAGTGTTTCAAAGTGTGGTGTAAATGCAAAGCATTTGTATTGGCCAAGAAAAACGTTGCTTTCTCTTTTTTCCCTATTGTTTTGAGGTAAAAGGAGAGCTGTCAGAGGGGAGGGAAAACGGAAAAACCACCTATGCAAATATTCACTTTACTAGAAGAGGGATTACAATGCAGCCCTTGAAGGAATACAAACAATATTTGCATATACACACAAATACAGGAATCCCACAATAAAATGAACAGAAAGACAAAACAAGGTTTATAAAATATTAGGCACAATATTTTACTACACCAAACATAAATTCCCATAATCTTAAGTCAGGTGATAATCAGCATGGGAGAGGGGGGAGAGAATTAGGAAACTTTTTGAAAAGCCTAGCAATTGCACAAGGGAAATCTTTTGACTTCTGGCAACTTTTGATAAATTTCAATGGAATTAAACCAGAGAAAAATGGACTATTGCGTCTGCATATTGTCAGAAAGGGGCAGAGACAGTGATTCCAGACGAATCAAGTTGTTGCATTTTGGTTTTATATACACTGCATTTCTGCCATGTAGCTTGTCTTCTCACCAGCTCCTTTTTTTTAACACTGAACGTGTAGAATATTCATTTTTTTTTAATTAGGTGACCATAAAGTGAAGGGGAAAAAATCTATTTATACTCATCTTGCACCTTCTAACATGTTTCAGAGGAGCCACAGATCTGTTGGCTCGTGAAATAAAGTTTATTATTTATAGTAAATCAAACACACAAATACAGTAAGGTGCAGTATGGGTAACATTCTGTGCGTGCTGAACTAGTGACCCATCAAATGCAGTCCACTCACCTAGGAGAACTGCCTGCAAACTTCCTATCTTTTCCATCTACTTAATCACCTGCCAAGCCATAATGTACTGTTGGAAACTACAATAGGCTTGGTAGCTCACACAATGCGACAGCATTGGTTTAACATCAATTTCAAAGTCTGCCTGCTTCCAATATACTTGAATTGGGAATATAGGTCAGATTGGTTTAAATTGATGATAATCTTTCAATGCATAATTCCCATATCCATGACCATGGCTACTTTTTTTTTAAAAAAAAGAGATAATTGGGTGCTTCTGTTATGGTCAACTTCATGAGCGTTAGTTGTCAATAATGGACAGGGAGGTAGATAAATGCTTAAAATGGGCAAACTGATTGCAGTGGCTCTGCAGGCTCTCAACATATGATGTGATGCTGGTAGAGTTGCCAACCAGCCTTTTTTCTTGGCAGAGATCCTGCCCCTGACTTGCAGAAATTTAGCAGCTGAAGCTCTTCATAGCATGCGAATGAAGTGCTAGGGTGAGATTCACTTTCTCGATTTCTGCAGATCAGGCTGCTGCTGGAGGTACAAAAGCAGATACTGGCAAACCTATTCAACAGTACTGCCCAAGCCAGCCATGCAGATGTTGCTGGACTGCAACTCCAATAATCTCTGGCCACTGGTCATGCTGGTTGGGGCTGATGGGAGCTGGAGTCTAACAACATCAGGAGGGCCACACATACCATATCCCTGCCCTAGGCATTGTGTTGAAACTGAGGGTACATTGGTACAGGTGTTTTAGAACTGCATTTCTCAAGCTACTTACTCCAGATGTGTTTCCAAGTAAACTCCCACCATCTGTGGAAATATTCTCCAATGGCTCCAACACAAATTGGCAAATGCACTGCAATCTTGGCTGAATAATAAAGAGATGAGGTTGAGATTCCAACTGCGAGAGGTCTACCTAGTTTCAGATACCAATGAAGTGTCAGATATTACTTATTCCACACACACATATATACATACACATCTGATCATGCTTTCTCGTCATCATTAGAACAATTATCTCAGCTTGATTAAATATTATGTATACAGAATCGAGCAAATCATGTGAAATGGCAGGTCCACCCTTAATTTTAGTTCTCTTCCATCACCGTCCTTTCATTTCACTCATCCAATGTGCTGTGGAAAAAGAGACCACAACAACAGCAGTTAACATCTCCACAAAGCGCTTTTGCTCCAAAGCTAAGAATATTCAGGTCACTTTTGTGAGAAACGACTTATTGATCTGGAACAATCCATTGCCAGACAGCAATTTCCCATTATAAATCCAGCTCATTTTGAAAGTGGCAAGACAGGAGCCGATTTGAGTGCTGAACCCTTAATGTCCAATTGCTTCTGTTGCCTTGTTTATTCTCTTTACCTATGAACTACTCAAGTGAGAATTATTTAAGGTGCTGTCTGTTGTGGTTGTGTCATTGATCAGATTTTCAAATGTTTTCTTGGATGATTATAAAAATGGTTATGCAGGCACTGCATTTTCAGCCTTTACTTCAAATCATAAATCCTCCCCCAACTTTATTTAGATCAAAACAATAGCTCAATGTGGTTTGGGGATTTCCCTTAAGGGGTCCTTATACTCATTACTATTAAGAGATCAAGGGCATAATCCAAAACTAGGCACTTCTTTTCCCCACTGATGTCATAAGGGATATATTGATGGACATGCTTAACTTTCACTCTGAAGGGAATGTGATCCGAAAGTTCTTCCGTTCTGAAGACTGGATATACAGAAGTCCTTGCGGTTTGGCAGGACCGTCCCAACGGACAGACAAGCTGCCCCCAAGCCTTCCAAACGTTACCAGCACTCAAATTAAAAGGTCACTTCTCGCGTTGCAATTAATAAATGTAGGGGGCACTTTAGCAAGTCACTCCTTTGCCACAAAATACAAGGTCCACCAAACTTTCCCAACTCAAGTCAGACCAGCAGACTGCAAGCAGGGAAGCAACAGGTGGGATTTTGTTCACACAAGCAAATTTGAATGCAGTGGTGAATATATGAAGCCCTGCCACTGTACAATCGTACACATACAGGAGCGTCAAGTAGCCGATGTACCACATCCACTAATCCATACGTGTTTACACACCAACAACTGACTAACAGAGGGTGAGCATTATGGAATGGTGTCTAGGGTTAAAACCTTTTGAGCGTGCAGTTGACCATGTGGAGTTACTGCACAGGTTAGAACTTCCCAGCAGGGACACACATGGTCAGTGCTGCACCTAAATTGGTCCTGAGCTAGTTATAGGCATCAACAATACCTAGGCCTCAATATTCAGACATTTGGGAAAGAACGACACTGCTTTAAAATGTGGCACAGCAGATAATCCTAAAGTGGATTCAGTCGCTAGACTGGAGTTCAGACACTCTGAAATTTCAAATTAGTTTGGATTCAGTTTAGGAAAAAAATAAATAAATTTCCAAGTGGTACCTCTGATGTTGCTTTTCACTCTTCTCACAGGGTGATTTTGCAAGATCAGACCACAGCTGAACTCGTAAGATGGGGGGGGGGGGACTAGTTTAAAATGCCGGGGGAGGGAGGGGGAACCACCCTGTTTCACTTTTCATCAACCACTGTTAACTCAACAGAAAAGATATGTTTGCAAAGCCCATTGCCAACAAATATTCTCCCTCCTCCCCCCAAGTGCTGTTAAATGCCCTAAAAGCATTGGGGAAAACAAAAGGATAACAGAAATAAAATGTTAACATTTAAATAGAGCTTAATACGAAGGGATGGGGAGGAAAAAGAGAGGGCAGAAGACTTTACAGGATTTTCCTCCTCCTCCTCCTCAATATAAATGCAACCACTCTTGGATACTTAAAAAAAAACAACCCCAAAAACAGTCAAAGCTGGTTTTTTGGAAACCACCCAAGTTCCTCTTGAAATGTTCATCTTCCAATGCAGGCCTGCTAGCCAGAAGACAGCATAGGCAGAAGCATGCTCAAAGGAGTCTCACTCTTAGGCTTCTCCATGGTTGCAATTCTGTTCAGTTTGCCAACTTCTGTCTGCCAGCTGGGCACTTTCTTTGTCGTCATGTGGCGGCGAGCGTGTTTCGTCAGGTGATCGCTGCGCATGAAGCGGCGGTCACAGACCGGACAGGCAAACTTCTTCTCCCCTGTGTGAGTTCTGCGGTGGCGAGAGAGTTCATCAGAGCGGGCGAACTTCTTGTCACAACCTTCCCAGCTGCAGGTGAAAGGTTTCTCTCCTGGAAAGAAGGAAGCATGGGCAGGTAGGTGGGGGAATCGAAGGGAACCCAAGAACAAGACAGCTGGTTTTACCAAAGAGGTCATACATTGCCACACAAACCATCTCTAGTTTAGACTGCCTTTTTTTTCTATAGCAGATTACATGAAGAAAGGAAACAAGGTAGACAAGAAGCAATTCATTCAACTGCAGGAACAGCTCTTGAATCTGAACTTACTAAGGAGTACTACAGAAGCCAGGGGGCTTCTCCTCTAAATAATAGAGCAAGAAGTTTTATAAAAAAAGAAGACCTCCTTTGTTCCCAACACACCCCAGGACATACTCTTTCGTCAAGGGATTAGTCTTTACAATTAAAACGCTAAAGGTCAGTATTTTTCGCCCCCAAGATAAAAGAATACGACACCCATGATGGCCTGTGTTATGAAACAACCCTTCTCTTTAAATTCATTTCTCTAAAGTTACACCAGGTCTTAAGTCTATTTACTGCACAGTGTTATCGTTCTTACTTAGAAGTTAAGCCTGTAGACCTGATCAGACCTACTCACTACAATTAGGGCTCTCTTCAGACTTTCTGTATCCTGAACCAAGAGGGCTCCAGACCACAAGGAAGACCCTACATGCCTACAGCTGTACACATGTAATGGCTCTTTCCAGATCTTCTACTGAACATTCAGAGGGTGGGGTTTTTTTTGGGGGGAGGGGGGAGTTCCCCAGTCTCCACCTATACATTCAGATGCAAGCAATTTAGAAGCTCTAAACCAGTGATGGGGGTGGGGAAAACCAGTGGCCTTCCATATGTTACTGGACTCCAACTCCCATCAGCCCCAAACAGCATGGTAAATATTCTGGCAAGATCATGGGAGTTGTAGTCCAGCAACATTGGAATAGCCGCAGGTTCTCCATTCCTCTTTTTGTCTTCCTAAAAACAGTCCCTCTCCACTAAACAAGAAATGTTCTACTATCCAGTCTCCTATTTCCACACTCCTGAAATGTCCATATGTTGCTAGACAACCACTAAAGGCATGCGAGTGGGACTTTCAACACTGTGTGGCGTAGCTCTCTTCAGTGTCCCCTTCAGGCCATACTCATTTTACTCCTCCCTTGAGGTTTCAGTCTCTTCCCATAATCAGCCGTCTGGAACCACTAAGCACATTTAAGCCCTCTCTGGGCTTTTAGTCTACCCTCACTGCCACCCCAATAGGGTTTCTTTTCTCTCTTTTTTGTACTCTGCAAACTTCGAAACCCACCAGGAGCCTGGTGCATTTTGCACTTGGCTATCAGCCACTTGTGACGATGCCAAGGTGCCAGGATGGTGCCCGACGTCTCCACCATCTGAAGATTCTTGGTTCTTGCCTGTTTTCACACAGTAGTGAAGGATCCTGTAGAATTCTATCTGTTATATTTTATCTGCACAATCAGAACGAATTTCAGGAACCAAAAGTTGTATTGAAAAATACGACTTTAGAGCTGCCTTGCCCCCAAATGGCAACTAGGCATCCTGTTTTGGTGACTGTAACCCTGGTTTAAGGAGCCATTTGGTGCCTAGCTTATACATCTAACACTGCTCACAGCTGAATTATACCAGTTCAGAACACGGGTCGATCTGGCTCAGTTTCGTCTAGGCCGTATGGCTGTTCTGCTCAAAGCTTTCAGGCATGGGTCTCCCCCAGGCCTACCTGAAGAAACAAGGATTAAACCAGGGACTTTCTGAATACAAGGCCACTGAGCTACAGCTCTTCCCCTCTTGGGTTTGTGTGGTGTCCTATTGGCTACGTAAGCAACAACATCCCCACCTGAGTATCTGCAACAGAGGGATTAGAAGAGGCAGATCACATCCACAGCTCTTCTATACATACCGGTATGAGTACGCAGGTGGGCTTTGAGGTGAGAGCTTTTGAAGTACGTCTTCCTGCAGCCCGGGAAGTTGCAAACGTAATTTCTTCTCCGGGAAAAGTCAATTAGAGGTGTGCTGCTTTGGCCAGAGGCAATGAAAACCGGAGCAGGGGCCAGGGGCAACAACTTGGTATTCCCAACAGACATCACAGTTTGTTGGCAAGGAGGCGCCTGGGCAACAGCAGCCTGCGGAAGAACCAACATAACAGTCCCCTGAGGCATGGAAGGCCCCATCAACACAGGCTGAGAAACTGGGGCTGTGTGGGGCAGGATGGGTTTGACCGTCGCTGCCATCTGAGCAGAGGGCTTTAGAAAGCCTGGGACCATACCTCTTTGTCCGTCCAAGGGGATCATTTGGCAGATCACTTGGGGATTGGAGAGCGGGGAGGCTAGCAGCGAGGGGGACTTCTGCTGTGGGTCACTTTCGCAAGCGTTCGGGAAAGGGGTCTGCTGCGAAGCAAGCCTCACAGGTTCACATCCTTTGCTGGTGGCTCTGGAACAACCTGAGCCATGCAAATACAGTTCACGTCCTGGCGAAGTGCCACAAGCTATGCTGTCCGCAATGTCGCAGTCTTGCAAGGCTGAAGGATGTCTCTCGTCTTGCGCCTCGTGCCCGTCTGCCGAAACACTGGCGCCCAACGCAGCTTCTGCTTTTGTTTGCACAGGAGGAAGGTGGGAGTAACCGGCACTGTCCCCGGTGTGGCGGATCACGCTGGTTGCCCTTGCTCTGCAACGCTGAGGAGCAACTTGCTCCGCTCTCGCTGGCGTCTGGCTGGACTCCCTCCCCAAATTCAGGGCAGCTGGCTTGGGTGCAGGAAGAGTACAACCCGGAGGAGTGATCAGACAGGCAGACATGTTCGTCTTGATTGTCCTCGGTTTTGAGTAAGTGGCTTGGGACGAAAGCGGTGCTGTTGTGGAAGGCTCAACAAAATCTGGACTATAGGGTGGTGTCATACACTATATTTAAAGGGGGGAGGGGGAAGAAGCAGAGGTAGTATACATATACCAAAATACTACTTTAGGTGTGATCATTCCTAGCTTTCATATTTATAACATTTAAGTGTAAGTCAGACATAATAATAATAATAATAATAATAATAATAATAATAATAATAATTACTACTTTCCCCCCACAAAAGTTTTAGACAACCATAATGATATTCAAAGACCCTGGTTTGGTTTTTCCCCAGAGAGATAATTGAGGATTAGTTTAGCTAGAAGGGGCTCATCTTAGTCTTTACTGCTGTCTGCCTGGCTCTGCAAGGCATGGGGTGAAATCCACTCCAGCACTTCGATAAGTGGGGTCATCTAGTGCTGCTGACTTGCATGTAGTAAATAACCAAGTGTCTACGCAGAAGAAAGCTGCAATGAGTTCAGTGGGCCTTACTCCCAGGTACGGGGGGGGGGGCTATGGTGTTTTATCTAGCCAGCCAGGGCTTCTCTGGATGACAAGATCCTTTTGCACCAGGTCAGTGAGGACCACTTGCTTTTTAGAATTCTCCCATATATACAAAACTCCCTGTGCGCCTTTTGGACTGCATCTGTAGGTTTCCTCCTCTGTGTCAAATAACTTGGGTCAAATAAGTGTTGTTTATTTTTTAACAATACATGGAAGATGGATCTCCCTCGGGAGGTTCTGGACACTCCTTCCCTGGAGGTTCCTAAGCAGCGGTTGGATAGCCATCTCTCATGGATGCTTTAGCTGAGTTTCCTACGCTGCAGTGGGTTGTACTAGAAAGATGACCCCCGGGTCATTCCAGATCTATTATTCTGTTTTCCGGCTTCAACAATATTTCATTATGTTCCTATCATTTTGTGTAATTGCATTTTGGATAAATTATGAAAATTATAAAACATGTTCTATTTGAAAACAAAATGTTTAAATAGCTATCTTTCTACCAGTAGGACAGGGGGCGGCGGGGGAATAGCCAGGATTTTTGTTAGGAGGGCAGGCTTTTGTTGGCGGAGCAGAACCTCAGATTTGTATTGACTGTTACTTACGGGGGGGGGATTGACACCCCCCCGGCTACATGCATGGGAGGGGCACAGGAAGGAAACAAGGTTGGAAGGGGGCCATGGTCTGAAAAAGGTTTGCAATCATATTCTGTTGGGAGCTGCCCAGAGTGGCTGGGGATACCCAGTGTGGTGTGTGTGTGTGTGTGTGTGTGTATAAAATCATCATCATCATCATCTGGAGGATCCCAGGATAGGGAAGACTGCATTATTCCAAAATAACCTCAAACACATCGTTAACTAAACTGAAGCAACTGTACTCGTGAGTGGAAATGTATGCTGTTCTCTTAGAGCTTATTGCATAATAAATGCCTTCAAGCCAAACCAAGAAATTACTGCTAACAGATTAAATGGGGGACATATTCATGTCTTTCCTCTCAAAAATATTCATATCGATTCCATGCAAATTAATTTTGTCCCAGGGTTTGTTTGTTTTTTCCTTACCAGTGTGGATAAAAAGTTATAATCCTTAGGCAACTCAGACGTGGGTTCAGTGTGCATTGAGAAATCACCTGAATCTGAGACAGGTGTAAGAGGCCTTATCTTCAACAGGTCGCCTTTCTGTGATCTTTGACCCCAGGAGCTCATACAAACAAGTGCCTCTACTGCTTCTATGTCGTTCTGTTCCAAGGTGCTACAAGTAGACCTTTCACTGTCATGACGCTGCCGTTCACGTATGGATTCATAGATGTCCACAATGTCAACCTAGAGATAAGTGAGCCATTGTTTGTAAGTCACACGGAAAACAAGCATATGCCCTATTGTCTGCTTTTAAAAAGGCAGCATACATGTCAGAGCCCAATCCAGTTTCTAAGTATGCACACATGAGCAGAAGAAAAGCTATAGCTTAGTACTTAGTACAGTACATCCCCTGCATTCAGAGCTCCACGTTCTATCTATCACCTGCTAAAATAATAACAGGTAGTAACGACTGGCAGCCAAGGGAGTGCTGCTGCCAGTCAGTGAAAGCAGTACTACGCTGGCCTGACCAATGAGCTGATTCAGCATGCGTGCATATCAATTGCTGGGTAATTCACAGGTGAATTCAGTTGCTTTCCCGCACTGCACTCCTTTGAATGGTGATGTGTATTCAAATACATATCCTGTTCACCTTCTGGAACAACTAAGTTGCACAATAATACCTTTTTTATGTGCAACTCAAATTGGATCAGGCCCCCAGAGATTAAAAAAAGCAAAATCTGGCTGCCAACTTTGCTCTTCCACAGGAAAGTTATTCCTTTCTTCAGTTAGCACAGACTGCACCACCATGGCAACAACAGAGAGAGAGAGAGAGAGGTGGGTGTGGGTGGGTGTGCACACGCATGTGTGCGTGTGTTGGGAAAGGTCCAAGAAGATGTAACGTCTGCAGCCTTGCTTCAACTTTCTAAAGTGACTTCCCAGAATGACACAGTATTTAATGTTAATATTCCAAAACTGCAGGGAAGATGAGACATAGCGGGGGATCGTTTTATCTCCAGTTTTGTTCAGTGATGGTTTCTTAGAAAGAGTAATAAATATAGGCAACACAACAGGCTGCTGAAATAAATGCCCAGCATGGTTGACTCATGTATGGGTCAAAGCCACCATATTTTGTTGGTCATGAGCATCTCCCTATAGCAAATTAGTGCAATGCAAATACCTTTCACCAGTCTAGAACCCCACATGTGCATAGGATTCTACTCCCTATTCAGTTCACACTCAAAACTGGCAATTAGAAGCCCAGAACAAAAAGGAAAGTGGAATCAGGCAGCTGGACAGTAAACCATGTAGTGTCTACAGACAATTATTATGCTCCCTTAGATGCCGCAGAGCTGCCATGTGCATATATTTACTACTACTACTACTACTACTACTACTAATAATAATAATAATAATAATAATAAATGAACCCAACGGAAAGCACCTATTCACATGGTTAAGCCAATATGAAATGTGAAGTTAACCTAACAAATTGGTATCACAAGTTCACAGAAACTCAAATGAACTCAAAGAATCTGGGAATAAAAAGGAGTAAGATGGGCAATCTTGAAACTGATACATTTAATAATATGGAGGTAAAAGATTCCAGAATATGAGGAGAAATGCTTAAAAACCACCAGGAATTCTCCATTTGCTTGCAACTGATGAACATTATTTTCCTTGGGTGCTAAAATGATATCTGTGTCAAATCAATAAGATTTAAAAGAACTTGGGGGAGGGGGACAGCCTATTCAAAGGCTAGAGAATCCAAGATGAGAAACGTTTAAGAAGAAGAATTTTAGGTTCGCTTGCAGTTCGTGACAATTATTAATCCACAATCGCTTGATAAGCTTCGGAAGGAAGGAGGAAATAAGTTCAACGCGCCTTGGTCTGCTTTCCAAGCAGGCACGCGCGGCTCCATAACTTAGCCTGGCGGCTTGTCCTTAAATCACCTCCTTTCACCCAGACACTGCAGAGGCAAGCTGGATGAGCTGGCACACAGCACAACAGAAGCGGGCTGCAAAAGCAGAGCCAGAGCCATCACAAAGACGGCAGGAAATACCCCACCAATTCACTGTACCAAGGAACACTACCAAACGGCAGGTCCAATTGCCCAACCGACCTCCCCGCCTTCCTCGCACTGTCTTTGCTTTAATAACAGTATTTTTTAAAAACGGGGGGGGGGGGGAGAGGAAACGGCATGCAGATCAGCAAAATGACGATGTCCATGTGGATTGGGTGGGAGGCAGCGAAGCGCCACCTTCCAAAAGGGAGGGAATGGGGCGGAAGGCTTTCTTCCCCCCCCCCTCATGGGATCCAGAGCAACCACCCACTCCAAATATAGCTCAGGGGTGGGGGGGGGAGGAGTGGGGCGACGTCATGCATCAAAATAGCCATGTGAGCAAGTGGGTGGTGGTCTCTGGCTGAGCCACTGCTGGGAAGCCCTGTGAGGCGGGGTAGCTCTGCCCACAAGGTCCAAAAGTAAAGGCTGCCTGCGGGGGTGGGGGGCTAGGACTCTCTCTCTCTCTCTCTGCAATGACACAAGTTAACAAAGAAAGAAACCCTCCCCAAAAAGGTTGAGGCTCTCACCCCCCCCTAAGCCGCGAGACCACTCCTCCCTGCATTTACTGTAATCTCTGTAATACTCGTGCAACAACCGGGCAACTGCGGGATCACTGGGATTACTCATGCTGATGCACATTATTCGATGTGCGTCAGTGTAAGACATCACCACCACCACCACCCTAGATCCAGCAAAGCAGCAGTTTCGTGCAGGCTGGACTGACTGGCAGGTCTGCCTGCTCCATGGAAACTAAGCAGAACTTCCTTCCCAGGATCGGGGGTGTCGCAAGAAGCACAAACGTCCAGGGCATCCCACACGCTTATGCTTGCATAGCTCCCAGTCACCAGAAGCGAGGGCGGGAGGGAGGAAAGGAGCAGCATTAGCCTATTATGCACCATCATAAGCCTCACCAAGTCCCAGGTAAGTTAGCAAGGACCTGGCCCGGAGGAAAGGCTAGCATTCATGGGCTTTGTTGGCACGACCCCTCCCGGATTTGCAGAGAACCGCCCGGGGATCTAGGGGCGAAAAGCGGTATATAAGTTCACTCCATAGAAATAAAATAAAAATAAGAGAGGAAGGCTGCTCCCCCCCCCCCAGCGCCACGCGCATCTCTCGCTCCCGTCACCTTGGCGTCTTGGCAACCCATAGATTGCGGTTAAATAAAGCAATAAATAAGAAAGGCTAGCAAGGATAGCTGCTCTCCTTCCTCCTCCCCGCACGCAGGGAATCAGTGCCTCCCCCTCGCATGCACCTCAAGTCGTTTGCACCTTTTGGAAAGCGAGGAGGATCAGAAGCGGGGAGTAAAATCGAGGCAGGCTGGGTCTTTTTGCCCTGCATCCGCGCCCCCACCCGCGCGTCGCCCCGTGCAGCAAGTGGTACTCACCGCGGGGGCATCTCCCATCGCCTCGACGCAGGGCGAGGTATGCATGGTGGAAGCTCCCGCAGGCAGCAGCGATGTGACAAAGCCAGCAAGAGCTGTAGCCAGAACCGCCTCCTCCTCCTCCGCCTGCTTGCTTGCTTGCCTGCCTCCCACCTACCTCCTCCCGCCCTCCCTCCTCCGAGGGAGGCGAGCAGCCAAAACACAGAGGGAAACACACCAAAACACTCCATACAGCAAAAGCAGCTGGGAGGCGGGCGAAGGGAGGAGGAGAGAACGAAAGGGGAAGAGGGAGGAGGGAGAGGCTGCTCGCCAATCGCAGCACGAGCTTCCTCCGGGCTGGCCAATGGGCTCCGCCGGGCGGCGTGATTGCCTCGTGCAGCTATGCTGATAGCAGGAAAGGCCCCTCGTGGGCACGTTCCGCGGCGGCGAGCCGAGTAGCCGAACCACCTTCTGGAAACTAGGGGAAAGGTCGGCGCGAGGAGAAGGAGGGAGGGAGGGAGGAGCCTGGCAGGGCCAGAGGAAGGGCGGGGCCGGCTGGCTGTCAGTAAGCAGGGAGGCGGCAAGCCAGCCAGGGAATGCCCGGACGTGAGAGCGGGAAGGGGCGGGGGCGGGGACGAGAGCGAGGGGGCGTGTTGCGAGGCTGGGCGCGCGCGCGCGCGCGGCAAAGAGACCGGGCTGAGAGCGTCGACGTCGTCGCCGCCCCCACCCCAGCAACAGCGCCGCGCGCTTCTGGCAGCCCCGCCCGCGGCTCGAGATCGTGCAGCCGAGCGTGACGCGGTGTCCTTTCTCGCCACACACGCTATTATTGCCAGATGTTGCGTTTCGGCCACGCAGAGTGGCCGTTAAAGGGCGTGGCTCCTCTGCGGAACCATCCTGCCCTGAGGAAAAGCCTCGTTACACCTTCTTTTCGAATAGTCCCCGTCTTTTCCGTTTTTATTGGTTAATCTTTTTTTAAAAAAAAACAAAATAACCCACACACAAAAAAAAAAACAAATTCACAAAGCTTTCATTTATTCAACAAAACTTAATAGTATATATATATATATATATATATATATATATATATATATACTGCTTGCGTACATAAAAATAAAACATTAGAATAAAAGACCAATTTGAAACATTTCTCCCCGCCCCCCCTTAATTCAAGTTATAATTAAATTGAAGCTAAAAGAAAATGAGATGCCGACTTCTGTATGTCTGGAGTATTCTTATTTATTAAATTTCTATACTATACCACCCTGCAGGGCAGGTTATAATACAAAAATAAAACAAAAAAATAACAGAATTATAGAATTGGAAGGGGTCCTAAGGGTCAACTATAATGCAGGGATCTCAACTACAGTAAAAGCATCCATGACAGATGGCCGTTGTAATGAACAGACAAAATACCTCCTCCCCCCCCCCCAGTTTAAAAGGCCACAGGTTTTAGAGGGGTAGGCTTGCATGAATGAAATGTTTTTAGCAGGTGCCGAAAAGAGAGTGGGAGCAGCCAGTAGTACACAACTGACAGGGAGCTGAAAAGCACTTTCCCAGTGCTGTTTTCTGGACTTGGTCCTGCAAGTAGGGCCAGGACCGCTGTAATACAAAGCTCCCAATTCCCCAATTCCAGGATTATATCGCACTCCTGTGACTACATGCTATGCACGGGTGGCAGAAATGGGAGCTGATTTGAAGGGAATTGCACCTGCTTGACTTTTCTGCTGTAACCAGAGCCTAGCTAAAAGGATCTAAGTGGGTCAGTATGATTGCGGATGGAATAGATCCTAGTTCTGTGTGTGGTGCGCTGTTGCAGAGATCTGTGGTCCTCCTGCCTTTCTAATGCTACGTGTATTAATTTGGGTTGCTTACACAGCCTCCAAGTGTCCCTATTTTCCAGAGACAGACCCAGATTTGCGGAAGCCACCCTGGTTTCTGTTTTGACCCTGGAATGTCCCACTTTTCCTTACGTCCCTATTTTCCTCAGATAAATGTTGGAGGGTACGAACTTGCCATGCTTAAAAGTCACAAGGATCACAGTACTATCAGGCAAAAACACAACAAAGGCAGGTACGGCAGATAAAATAGGATGGGGATCCCATCCTCTTGAGTATGCTTGAGAAGGGAGGTTCAGGTGCAGTTAGGTAATGTTAAACTCTGGACTTGGTGATTTTTCAGGACTCCTCTCTAGATGGTAAGGTGTGTTACCTGCATTGGCAGGGGTTGGCCTAAGTCACTTTCGACTCTAGGGGAGGAATTCAATGTCATACGCTTCTGATCATGCTTTTCTGCTTGCCTGGTGCAACAATTCCCCCCTCTCCCTCCCTGTTCTTGGGGTTCTCCTGGCACACACACACACCCCAAGCAGATTTGGAGGAGAGCTCCATTGTGCTATCAGGAACCCTTGCACTGGCTTCCACTAGCATGCCGGGTAACTGAATCAGGGCCACAGGTTTTCCTTCAAAAGGTGGTTAGCCAGTCCAGCTGCATTTAGAAAAAGCTCAGTTCAATTCTGAAGAAGAAGAAGAAGAAGAAGAAGAAGAAGAAGAAGAGCAGCTTTCAAGATACAGAGGGACACAATGCAGTATACACAAACAGATCTGCAAAGCAACAAAGGCTGTTGCTATTTTTCCTGGGGAAGAAGCAGTTCTGCAAAGAAGCAATTGCAAAGTCATGAAGTGGAAGCGGGGGGGGTGCAGCTTTCCCCCTGCCTGTCATTTTTTGTTCCACATCACTCCTCCTGCCCCTCAGTCACTTCTCCCCACCATTGCTCCAAGCGAAAGGGGGTCAGAGGCCAAGGCAAGTCCTGAAAACGCCAGTAATGCCAGCCTGGCAGCCCGAAACTAGGGGAGAGGTCAAAGCACAGAGAGGAACAGCTTGCCTCCGCAGCAGTTCTCAAATAGAAGTGAACCTGGGAATGGGGCGACAGCTGTCTCTTTTACAAATGAGAAGGATTCTTGAATGGTTGCTGGCAAGCTGTGGAAGTGAAAAAGAAAACCCCCACCAGGCTTGGCATTTGGGAGCTGGCAGTGACATGAGCCACGTTCCACACAGCGTTGTCCTGAAACCAGGGGTCAAATCTGTGTCAGGGTGCCTTGTACTACATTTGAGCACCTAATCCAAACATAGCAGGAACTCTTCCCTGGGGACCTGGGCGGTGCGGAGGGAGGGGGGCACCGATTCAGCACTACCTGAGAGTAAGAGAACAGCCTGGCTCCTCACGTCCCCAAAAACACTATTTCTTTTAAAAAGAGAGAAAGAAATCGAGGACATGTTTTTAAAGTATGACAGGCAGAGGCTATTCTAGGTTTTAACAGAGGAAGAGAAGCACGTCTTATTTCTAAAGCAGCATACTGTGAGATACAATGACAGTGATACCTTTTCTGTGAACTGCCCTGAGACAGAATAGGGCGGTATATAAATTCAATCAATCAATCAATCAGCGGCGGACCCATTTCATTGTATTCATCGCACATTTGGAAGATAGTGGTGGGGAACCTCAGGTCTGTGTGAGGTAAGAATTTACTTCTGTACCACCTTGTTCTTACCCGGGTGAGGGGGCACCTTTAAATAAAACATGGAACCAAAGAATAATAACAATCTCTGTGTTCTGTAGGAACCTGGTTTATTGCAATAGGACAGCCTTGCCAACCAGCTGCTCAACTGCTACTAGAAGGGCTGCCCCAAGATACATCAGAACAAAGCTGCTAACACTACAGTGCATAAAGAGTCATCAGAACATCTCTAAACACCCTTCTACATACATTAAGAAAGGTTACAGGTCATGGGATGTAAAATAGGCATGGCTTCATACTGATATCAACTTCCTTGGGGTGTCCCAACACAATTGGTCTCAAATGTTGCACCTCTATCACCATTCCACTGGCAACCAGGCCTTCGTGGTGCTGTTGACATTCCTTTATCTCACTTTCGCTTGCCTCTCCTATCTATTTCCCAGGAGACTTCAAGGATAGGTTTGGATTTTCACTGATGTTAACTAGAACAACATCCTTAAATGACCATTTGTGCCACTTTCAGGGCTAGATAGGAAAGGAATGCAGCGTTGGAGTCGTGATAGGCAGGCACACAAACAAAATCAAGGCTAGAAAGGTTCAGTACACTTAATGGCGGAACATTTTTAAAATTAATAAAATCTACACCCTGGGCCTCCAACTCTTACATCATGTGGACCTCATTAGTTCTGGCAGGGCAAAGGAAAACCCTTCAACTGATGTTATGGAGATGTCAGGTGACTAACAGGTATGCAGCTGTTCCTAGGGTAAAGGTAAAGGGACCCCTGATCATTAGGTCCAGACGTGGCCGACTCTGGGGTTGCGGCGCTCATCTCGCTTTATTGGCTGAGGGAGCCAGCATGACTAAGCCACTTCTGGTGAATCAGAGCAGCACACAGAAACACTGTTTACCTTACCTATTTATCTACTTGCGTTTTGACGTGCTTTCGAACTGCTAGGTTGGCAGGAGCAGGGACCGAGCAACGGGAGCTCACCCCGTTGCGGAGATTTGAACCACCGACCTTCTGATCGGCAAGTCCTAGGCTCTGTGGTTTAACCCACAGCGCCACCCATGTCCCGCAGCCATTCCTACTTAATCCAAATGGTCCACAGAGGTTGAGGGAACAACCAGCCTCCCTGCTGAAAACATTGCCCAACCCCTGCAACATAAAAAAATTTCTTCCAGTAGCACCTAATTTTTTTTAGGTAAGTAAATATTTTTTTTAATTTTGACTATGGCAGACCAACACGGCTACCTATCTGTCCCTGCAACATAGTGATCCCCCACCTTCTTAGAGCTGTTTCCTCCACCTGCCCCCCAAAAGCTAGATTTTTGTTTTATACATAAATGTGTGAGATGCATTCTGCTCTTTATCATTCTGGAAAGCTTATTCAGTATTTGGGGCTAAGCCAGCTATCACATTCTGTGTTATGGAAACACACACATTTTTATAAAAAAACAACAACCACACACTTTTTTTAAATAGGGCCTAGTCTAGTGTGATGTAGAGAACCACAGTTGAATCAGGATTTGAATCTGGGTCTCCCCCAGTCCCAATAATTCAACATTCTGACACAAAATTTGCCCCAAATTTTTCATAGCTGATGCCCATTCCCTCCCCTCAAAAAATAAGAATGATCCGTCCTCAGTAAAATAATACTGATGATTATCATGAAGCATTATCTGTTCTCCAAGGATTCCTATCCCTGCATTTCTGTGTAATGAGTCATTGCTCTGGGGCTTGGAGTCCTCTTGCAACAGGGCAGGCTGCTTCCTTTGCAAGGATGGTGAATTCTGCTTTATCATGGGCAATGACTAGATTATCCAATTATGCCTAATGCAGAAGCCTTGTGATTATTATTTAAAAAAAACAAAAACAAACTAGCAAGGGTAGAGTTGGCTGATAAAATGCAGATCAGTTAACAATGGTTCAGGAAAAGCTTTGGGGAAGAATTGGGCTTTGAAGAAAGGAAAGAACAATTTTTTAAAAAATTATTACTTTTAAAAATTACAGAAAAGGAAAAGAGAAGAGACAAAAGAGAAAGAACAAAGAAAGAAAGAAAGAAAGAAAGAAAGAACAATACAATATATAACAATACAAAACACAACCTAATCACATTAAACTAAACTAAACAAAACCCTAACCCTAAACAAAACAAAACAATAACCATTTAAAAACATAAATGCACCCTTTCCATACTCTATTTTTCATTCCCTTGTTTCCTCTACTTCCTCTCACCTCCCTTTTTGTATTCCACTTCTATTGATTGTTTCAGCAAACCCTTTCCATCTTTCTCTATTTTCTGTCATATTATAAATATCTTAACATATTTTTTATCATTAAAAACTAAGTACTCATATATCCTTAACTCCTTATAACATTTCTACTAAGGCCATAAAATTTCTTTCCACCATTTTTCTATCATTCATTAATTTTGCAATATTTCTATATATAAACTTTAAAATCTCTAATCTTCCTCCACCATCTCCTCTCCCTGGTTTTGGAAAGGAAAGAACAAATAGACTCCCTCCTGTGTGGTATTAGAGGAGATATTTCTTCATTATTTTGGTAGGCCAGTGAATTCAGGACACTTTAAAAAAATCATTACTAATGAAACAGAACAAAACATCTAGCTGGAAAAATAGTGTAAACATGTTCAAACATGGTTTTTTGTTTTACTCAGAGGCACCAACTTCCAATGGGGAATTTGGGGGGTGGGGGTTAGAAGGATGTCGGAGGAGCCAGGGGGTGGCAGAGCAGTTTCAATGGCTGACAGTTCCCTCCTCCTCCTGCCACCACTCCTTCCCCTCCACAGCAGCAGCAGCAGGAGGAGCCAGGACTTTGAACATGGGGGGCAGCTCCCTCCCCAAAAATATTTGGGTTCCCTAGGGGATGGTGTTCCTGGTTCCACTGAGGGCACTTCCAGACTGTCATTATGTTCAGGTAGGGTCAATCGCATACCAGCAAATTGAGGTTGCAGAAATAAAGTTGATTTGGACAACCCCCTTGTGCAACAACCCCCACCCCACCCCCCAAAATCAGGTTTTTTGCAATAAGGATAATGGTGAGAAACTGCATTGGAAAGTGGAGGGTAACACTTGCTTGGCTCTGCATTATAACAAATCATAATCAAGGCTCATTGGATAGTGCATACCATCTTACCTCCCTCCAAACTTTGTACAAATAAATGAGTAAAGATATCTTCTGGAAGCGACCTCAACCATCAGGTCAAGGGTTTGGGAGATCCTTGGGCAAAATGCTCTGCACTTGAGCTGCCCCATTTCTTCCTCCCCATAGCTGCCGCCCGCTTCACTTGCTGTGTTCCTCTTGCACCACTGCCCAGAATGCAAGGGCAAGGTGAACAGAAATTGTTGCTGCTGCGCCTGTCACTGGAGGGCACAGGTTAAAAGGCAGCAAAAGCAAGGGGGGAAAGGAAGACTGTGTCAAGAGGCTCTAGGGTGTTGGCGTGGGCCTCCTGCTGTGGTGTGGGGCCTTTGGAGGATGCCTTGCAGCCATGGTGGCTGATGCCCATTGGGGCTTGTGGGGCAGAAGGCAGGGGGACCAAAAGTAAAGTGCCACAATCACCATCCTACTGCTTGCTGAATTCTACGCAGGCAGCACTGACACTAAGGAGGAGGAAGCTGCAAGAAAGCACTGTTTAGGGAAGTTTTTTAATGACTTGATGTTTTAATGTATTTTTAATCCCCTGTTGGAAGCCACCCAGAGTGGCTGGGGAAACCCAGCCAGATGGGCGGGGTATAAGTTATACATTTATTATTATTATACAGTATAAAGAAGGTGGGCAGATAGGAGCAGCCGCATTTGCCCTAATGGAGTGTTGTTTCACTTTTCTTTCTAAGGCTGCAATCCTACAGACACTGCCTTGGGACCGAGTCCCATTGAACTTAGAAGCGGGACACTAATTTCCAAGTAAACAGGCATAAGCTTCAGGTTTGGATACTTCTAGGATGTTGTTGTGTTTCAACTTTAGTCAACAAATCTGTGTCCTGTTGCAAGCCAGAGGGTTTTCCTGGAAACCCAGGAAACTGGAACTTGGTCGTGTGTGTGTGTGTGTGTTTTTTTTAAGCAAATGAATTGGGCAATATGGGACCAAGAACATGTTTATTCACTGTTTTATTTATAGTCTGGCTATTCTAGGAACTTTCCAGGGTGGCAGTAGTGAGAAACCAGCAAGAGACTTTTGGCTGTTCTGCGCTCCAGACAAGATACCAGCGCCTCTCGCTAAGGGAAGCCACATTGTTGTGTTCTTCGTAGCTTATTATCTTGAATCATGTTTAGGCCTTTTCTACAAGTTATGTCGACCTCACGATATCTGCTTTGAAGCACTCAACAACAAGGCAGCTCTTATCCCAAACCATCTCTGACCTACAGTATAAGCTCTTCAGTCGGAGGTTAATTGACTGCTTCTTGCTGACTTCAATTTGTATTATTTTCATGTCTTTGTAAATTGTAAACGGTTACAGATGCAGGATATAAGTTTCTGTAACTCCACAATACACGGCAGCTTCATCCCAGAGAAAACTCCTGATAAAGACAAGGTGATGGCGAAATCCAATCTGAAAGGATTCCTAGGAGAATAAAACCCTCTCTAAAAGGAATGAGATAGTGGATAAAAAGGTTGTACTCAATAAAGGGTGATGAAGAAAAGCTAAGCTGAGTCTGGCATTCCAATTTTAAGCAGGTTCATTTATTTCAAATGGCTTTACTAGGGGTTGCTTCCAGACTAACTGCTTATTAAACATACTGGACATTCATCCTTTGATTTGTTTGTGCAGCAGTGAAATGATATTGTGTTATGGCAGAAGTCACCCCACACTTTCCTTGTCACAGAAAGTCCTATATTTTGGGGAAGCTGCTTTTGTCAAGCAACTGGAATTGTGCATGCAGAATCTGCCAGTTATGTGATTGAATTTTGAGAAACTTTCGTAAGCTGCTTTGAAAGGCTACTGGGAGTATAAAGAGGAATATAAATATTCTGAATAAATAAAATAATATATATATAAAGGTTGAAAAGAGTTGATCCCAAGATGCCAAGCTCACCTTCCTAGTCTCTGCACTACACCATACACGGGGAGGTGCTCAGTGCTGATTTAGGGCATTGTCAGTTCGCCCCCCAACAGGGCACCTAGCCAAGGGGGCACAAAACTATGACATAGTGCAGAGTGGAAGAGGGCATCAAATTTTGCTCTCGCTCAGGGTGCCATATTACCAAAGTCCACCCCCGTTCTATTTGCTTCACCAAAGGCCGAGTGCACTGTCCTACAGGCCAGAGCAAGGCATGTGCATTTATTTAGGCAATTGCCCAAGCAGGCCAATGATAATGATAAGAGCAGCCAGGTCAATCTAGTTGGCACTGCTCTTCATCGCTTTCTCTGAGGGTATGTGTACATGCAGGCCAGAGCAATTATGTACATTATATACATTGCAAAACAAGCAGATGGCATGATGGGCTGCTCATTTGCAGCCTGTGTGCAAAGGCGAACAAGATTGTTCTGGAAAGGGAAGGTCATATATGCCTCCCTTAGCTCCTTAGCAAGGTTGGATTTTTCAATGATTTTTTCATTTATGGATGAGAAGCATTTGTTGAAAACACATAGGGACAATACACTGTGCCTTTCGCTGAACAAGAACAGCTGCAGATATTCTATAAGGGTACACTTAATAATAAAGGGACAGAGCTCTGACAATTGAGTGCTTGCTGGTGCCTACGACTTAAGAGCAGGGAAGGGAACCTCTTAAGTCCATCAGACGACACCTTGCAACATATCCAACCATTGGTCATGCTGGCTGCGGCTGATGGGAGTTGGAGTCCAGCAGCTTCTGGAGGGCTTAAGATAAGTAAAGTCAAATGTTTTCAAGCAGTGGCATGGTGGTGATTTTTTTTGTAGGGGAACAGTTAGGGCCAGAGGTTGCAAGGGCGATATGGGGGTGGGTGGGAGTGTAACTATGTCCTGATGTCATACATGTGAGCATCGTGCTTCCCTCCCTAAGCTGGGTATAAGCTTCCTATGCTTTGGGAAGGAGGCGTCAAACCTCTTAAAGGATGCTGAAGGCCTCCTTCCCGAAGCCGAGCAGACTTGGGGAAGGTGGCAGGAGGGCTCTTGGACCCCCCCCCAACTGGAGTATTGTGCCTCCCAGTGCTATTTTTCTGGGGAAATAGCACCTGGAAGGAACTCCCCATGAACACCTCCCTTGTTCTCTTATAATGGCAATGGCACCCACCTGAGAGGTGCAGGAACTGAGTTCTGGCTGAAAAAAAGTCTGGTGGCAACCAACCAAAATATTTCTTGCCTTCATCTGATAGTTGTCCATTGGCCCCATCTCACCACCCTAATAATGGAAATAGTGGCTTCCAAGTTTTAGAAAGGACTCTTCATACATCAATACATGCAAAATAATTGGCGGGTATTAGGACAATAAAGAAGGCTGATCGCCGAAGAATTGATGCTTTTGAATTATGGTGCTGGAGGAGACTCTTGAGAGTCCCATGGACTGCAAGAAGATCAAACCTCTCCATTCTGAAGGAAATCAGCCCTGAGTGCTCACTGGAAGGACAGATCGTGAAGCTGAGGCTCCAATACTTTGGCCACCTCATGAGAAGAGAAGACTCCCTGGAAAAGACCCTGATGTTGGGAAAGATGGAGGGCACAAGGAGAAGGGGACGACAGAGAATGAGATGGTTGGATGGTGTTCTTGAAGCTACCAGCATGAGTTTGATCAAACTGCGGGAGGCAGTGGAGGACAGAAGTGCCTGGCGTGCTCTGGTCCATGGGGTCACAAAGAGTCGGACACGACTAAACGACTAAACAACAAGGACAAAGCTACAAAGAGCATTTTTTGTGTGCTCTTCACCAATCCCTAGTTTCCACCATTCTAGATCATAAATGCTAGTTAAGGAATTCCCACATTGATTGAAGCTGTGAAGGTGAACAGTAACACAGTTTGAGATATCTGCAGGCATTGTATTGGCTTCCCACCCTCCAGGGAAACGTTTAAGTAATAATTATAAACATTGGGTAAAGGTAACAGAATGGTTACAAACTGACATACAAAATTTAATAGTTCTTGCTTTTACAGTAATTTTTCAATTAGACAGACAAAAAATAGCAGACAGGACCAAAATCAACTTCATAGAACATTACAAATATGGCTATAGTTAAGCCCCATGTCCCCGAAAACCAATCAGTAGTTTAGGCGTTGTATATAAATAAGCATCAATTCAACCTTTTACACAAAAAAGACTGATCCCCCCCAGTCCATTCTACTTAATGTAGGAAAACTTCAGTTTTCATCAGACATAAAATTATGCACTTAATGTGTGTGTGCGTATAAAAATTACCTTGTCATATGAAGTGTAAACTGCAGCATATTCAAAGGTTGCTGTTTTTGATAACAAGATTTGCTCTCTTTTTTTTTTAACCAATAGCTGTTTGGCCGTTCAAAAACCTGTGTAAGTTTTCCCTGTAGGAAAGGTGCTTTTTGGGGTTCATTTCCACCTATATAGTTGATTTTTACACATTTCTTTCTTCAGGGTTCCGCTGCTAGGCAACTCACATGCAGAACAAACAACGGTCACAACGGAGAAGGGTATCTACTGTTCATTGAACTGAGTGCTGTTCAACATAGCAAAGAGCATAATGTGCGGTGTTACAGGCAAAACTCTGTACTAGCATTGAGAAATCACAGGCCCCATCAGCGCTACACATTTAAAGCAGGATCACACCACCTTAAACAGTCATGACTCCCCCCCCAAAGACTCATGGGAGCTGTAGTTTCCTAAGGATGCTGAGAGTGGTTAAGTGACCCCCTATTCTCTCTCACAGAGCAATAATTTTCAGAGCGCTTTAACTATTGCTGCTGGAAAAACCCCATTAAAGGGCAGCAGCTATTTTGATATTTCATGCTTGGTAGATCTACGTAGGCCCTCTGTGGTGTGGGCGTCAAAACTGACATGTAATCATGTGGGAAGGTGAAAGATACACCTGGCAAATTAGGCCCCCATAAAGTTCCCTGTTTGGGCCTCATCTTTGCTGCTTCTTTTAAATATCTGAAGTATATCAAAGATTACCAGTATATCAAAGCCGCCCAGATAGGCTGGTGTAACCCAGTACAATGGGCAGGGTACAAATAATAAAATTACTACTACTACTACTACTACTATATTCAGTCAGGCACTTGGGATTCTTTACATCCAAGTTCAACAATATCTGCAGTTCTACTAGTAAATAAGACTTCTCTTGAAAACATGGCTTAATAACATTTGGCATCAAAAACAAGATGAGTAAAACACTTTCCATCCACGATCATGGTCACTGTAAATCACAAACAGCACCATATATCCGTTAACTAACTGTGAAGCTAACATGAGGCCCCATATGCACAATGGTGCATCACTGAAATGATGAAACTGCGTGATAAAAGGCAACGAATGCATGCATTTAGACTATCTTCTTTCTTTTAAGTCATGGTATGAATGAGCCTCATGGGTCTTGCACATAACCACTTTGTTCCTTCCTTGGCACAAGCCATCACAAAACTTTAAACAATGGCTTCATATTATGGCTTGTTCCGAAGCCGCTAACCACACTTTCCTTATTCAGACGTAATGGGAAACTGTAGTTGACCAAATACATCCTAACTTGTTCATTCACTCGTGTGAAAGGAGGTGTGAAGCAGCCATGAGGTTTGTTTGTATCTTGTAGGCCTAGATATGCCACCCTTATGCAGACCAGAGGATGGATCTACACTTGTTGTTTAAAACGTTAAAAATGTGTTATTAAAATGCAACATCAGATGGCACTGCAGAGCAGTGAGCGACCGACTGTGGAAAATTGCTATTCAGTGTTACACAATGTGTGTGGGGGGTTTTTTTTAAAAAAAAAAATGCTTAGCAGGTCAATGTAGGTCCGACCTGAGTTCCCCAAATAAACACTGTGCCAAACACAAGGTGGGTCATAGTGAAGTTTAGAAGGGAAAAAATGGTGAGAGGTAAACTGGTTTTTATGGTCCTGAGGTTCAAGACATCAAATCTTATCTTCAAGGAGGGTACACATGACCTATATCTCTTCACATTTGCCCCTTTGGAGAAAATATAGACTCATCCTTACTACTGCTTTCTACCGGACTGATACATTACTTCTAACCTTGAACTTTATTAATTTACATGGAGACAGTCTCACCTTATCACTTGATGATAAATATTAAGTATGCTATGCTAAAACTCACCCCCCCCCCGCAATTCCCCCTTACAGGAGACTGAACACACGCAGCATAAATTTAATTTAGAACCGAGGCTGCTTTTCTCAGTGTATTATTTATATAAATACAGTTCTTCCCAATGGGCTTCACCACATTTATTCAATCTATATTACTTACACACACACACACACACACACACACACACACACGGATATCTTATGTATCTTGTCTTACATATATATATGTATATATATTATATGACTTATATGTACATATTTACAACCCTTCAAAATACACTGCATTTATATAGAAATACAGCTCACCAAGGGGATGCATACAGTAATTTAAAGGAAGTTCTTCATAAAGCAAGGCAGTTTCACATCCCTAAGATGTTGAAGAAGTAAATGATAGCCATATGCCATATTCGGTCGTAAACATCATACGAGTCCAGCCTGTCTGGAACTCCTGTAAGCATCAATTGGAGTTTTTTTTGGGGGGGAGCCTAGTAAGAGACTCTAAGCTGATGAAGAAACACATACACATTTAATAAGTAAAGGGGATATGCAGGTAACTGCATAGTGCTTTAGTAAAAATATTCTGGGGTGTGTTTCCCCCCCCCCCCAGGGGTGGGGGACTTGGAATTCCAATTCATTGTCTTTTGTTTATCTATTCCAAGTGCAGCGTTGCTCCCAAGAGGACAGAAATGTTGGAAGCGATGTTAAACAACAGCCAAAATATACTCTTCCCTGGAAGAACAAATGGCTTCTTCCCTAGAGACACATTTAAATCCTGAGGACAAAAGTAATGAGAGGTTTTGCATTCACCACCTTCATTTAAAAGCCCCGCAAGAGGCCCCAACGAGCTTGGTTTTAGATCTCGGTGAGAGTGAGCTTGTAAGATCCAGCCGCCTCTTCAATCTGTAACTGGAAAGTATCCTCGTTGGAATAGTGCTTCACAATGTTATCGTCCATATTCACCAAGATGCTAAGGAAATAAGAGAGTATTAAAAATGGGACACTTTAAAGCCTAGCGGAAACACACCCAGTGGGGCAGCACAAAGCTAGGCCAACCCTATGGGCATCATCAGCATAATCTTCTAGGTCGACCTAACAAAATACACTTCTGTGATGAGCAAAACAGGACCCAGGTCTCACGGGGAAAGTTACATTAGGTCTCAAGGTTCTCTTTGTTCTCTTGCCAACTGATGGAGTATTGGGGAAATTTATGGGGTTTTTTTTTTTCCAAATAGGGGCTGCTTTCTAGCAAACCACAAAACAGATTGAGACCAGTTAGAGCAGCGTTTCCCAAACTTGGCTCTCCAGCTGTTTCTGGACTACAACTCCCATCATCCCTAGCTAGCAGAACCAGTGGTCAGGGATGGTGGGAGTTGTAGTCCAACACACACACACACACACACACACACACACACACACACAGTGCTAGAGAACCAAGTTTGGGAAACCTTGAGTTAGAGGTTCAGCCTGCCAGACAAAATCTGGCAAACACTAACATACTCAAAGTGCTTGTTGCCACGATTCCCTTAGGTCCTTGCTACCCAATGAGGAGGAAAGCTACCTATAATTTCAAATTTGCAGTTACATCTATGCTTACTTGTTTATCAAAAGAAACAGTTTAAGGACCAAACATGTGATAAGAACAGAGGCGGGTTTATGGCAGCGTGGCTGGTTCCATCGCACTGGGTGCTTAGCCTAGGGAGCGCCATAGAGTGTCACAACCACAACATGGTGAATGGAGCAGAATGCAAGTGGCTCTATATGTGTGTGTGTGTGTGTGTGTGTGTGTGTGTGTGCGCGCGCGCCAAATTTTGACACCATGCAAGACATTGCTGAAATTTATCAAGTGAGGTGGACTGCAAACATGTGCGATATAGAAAAGCTGTTCCCTTTCACAGCAGTGCTTTGGGCCTCAGATTCTCTATTGACAATGACCTAGAGCAGCGGTTCCCAATTGGTGGTCCTCAGACTCCGGGGACCCGCATAACCCACCCAGGGTGTCCATGGCACAATTCACATAACAAAAACTACCACAGAGATTTCAAAATTTGTCAAAAAGTAGGCTTGGCTTTTGAAAAAGCAGGGGGTTCGCAGTACTAAGCTAATTGGGAACCATTGTCCTAGAGATACCACTTCATCTTGCTGAGAGATTATTTCTGGGTATCCTGACAACATGTAATGAGTACAAGAAAGGGATATGTTGTTGCTGCCTTGAGAACTAAGTGGTGATTTCTTTTCCCTTATCAAAACTATTTATTAGTGAAGAGTAAAGACTTAGCACACAACCCAGGGTTGTTCTCTCTCTCTCTCCAGCAGCTGAGGAATCATGCAGTGAGGGTGAGTTCACTTGGATTAGCTCACTTTTGCATTCTAATTCTGTGTGGCAGCTGTACTCTCAGAGCTCAGTATCTTGGGGAAACAGTATTGCTCCTGTTCAAAACAGGTTCAGTGTGGGGAGAAGGCAGATCTGTGTACAGAGAGTGTGAAAAACAACATGTAAGATGCCATATCTTGCCTGCAAAGCTGCAGGGATACTATTTTCAACATACTCACCCTTTTTTACATTTCTTGAAGACTTTCCCAATTTTATCCAAAGGGACATCGTATTTGTCAGATATCTAAACAAAGCAAAAAGGAAAACAATCGCAAAAATGAAGTAATAAGACGTGAAAGAGTCCTCACAAATTGCATTTGGAGTTTGCGCTAATATTCACGCTATGTGCTAACCGTAGTTCAGGACTGAAACCATGGTTTAAACTTCCAAACACACAGCAGTGAAACCAAGATGCAGAGAAGCTTGTCTTCTCTCACAGTCTATCCTGTCAGATTTATAAGTTCATTCTATGGCAGAGCATCCTCTGCCATAGAATGAACTTATAATAGCTTGGTCAACTATGGTTGGCTCGCTTGCTATACATTCAGTGGTCAGAGATTATGGGATGTGCAGTCCAACAATAATCTGGAGATCCACAGGTTGAGCATTCCTGCCCTACAGAAACCAAAAATTGGGTAAATATTTAAACTATTGGCAATAATGAACACCTTTTGCTTTCATAGTATCCAAACCTTCTATTCAAGATGGTAAGCTTTACAAAAGAGCACAAGAGTTCATAGTGGTTTTTAAGCAAGAGATTCCTACTGTGAGAACTGAGGGTGTGCAGGCTCGTGAGAGAACAGTATATGTCAGAGACTCCACCTGGCTCTCCACAAACATCTGAAATAGTTGTAAAAACAAATGTACACCTTCCATCCAGACCAACAGAGGGCAGCTAGATGCCAGAAGTGGACTCTTTGCCTAAACCTATTTCCAAGTTGGTGACCATCAATACAGTGAGCTCCGTATTTTAATTACATGCTGTGTTCTAAGCAAACCAAAAATCAAGCAAGCAAGAAAGACACTGGGAATGCCATAAAACGAGAGTAGTATGCTCTAGCCATCCTGTCCACAGACCCCCTCAGAAAGTCAGAGTCACAAAGCAGACTGAGCAGCTTGCGGAAGATCTACAGTCCCACCCAGCTGAGTGCTCAATGGTGGCAGGAGAACATACCTGAAGACCCTGGGAAATGGAGAAAGGATTCCTCCCCCCCCCCTCCCAATATACAAGATGGCGGCCCAAGGCCATGAAAGGCACTACACAGCAGTTGACAAAAGAAGAGTCTGCTGGGTCAGGTGAATGGCCCACCTAGTCCGGCATTCTGTGCTTGTGGGAAACCAGCAAGCAAGACTCAAGCACCAGACCACTCTTCTCTCCTGTGGTTTCCAGAAGCATTACTGCCACCAAACTCTGTAGGCAGAGCATAGCCATTGTGGCTAGTAGGTCTCAACAGCCCTGCTTAGAGGATATTTTTGGGTTTGTTCTAATCTCAGCACCAAATGCCAGTGTTCATTAGATGGCAGGGCATTTTGTAGCAGCATCGTTTCTCCATACTTGTGTTTTGGTTTCCAATTGAGGGAAGCTTATGTTGCAGCCATCGAGTTATGTCGATCACTCCCCACCCCACCCCCCACTTTCTCAGCCAAGTTTACACAAGGCACAAGGTTTGGAGCACCTCTTGCATGCAAGACGTTTCAAGCTGCTGTGAAGAAATCTCAGATCAGGGGCTGGAACCTGAAACCCAAGGGCAAAAGCTTCTGAGCCTTCCCAAAGGCTTGGTTCAACTCCATAATCCTAGCTGGATGAATACGTAAGGCAGACAAGCAAAGGCAAACAGCCTAAGTTACGGGATGGGCAGAGGGTATGCCTCTGAGTGGGTCTGCAAGAGTTTCTGATTCCCATCTTCTTCTTCTTTTAAAAAAGGAAAAATAAAGGAAAACCAGGAGTAGGGTTTTCTGTATGAGCTGTGAGGTCAGTTCTGGTTAAAAACAAATTCCCAGGCTGAGCATTAATTCAGGGATGCTGTGTTCTTTCATTCTAAGTGTGCGTCTCCTCTGGTGAGCCACTGTTTTTCATCTGGTTCCAGACCAAGGTGTTTAGATTAGGAAACAAAGCAGATTCTTCTAAGCATGAAGTCTGTCTTGGACTACAAATCCCACCATCCCTGACCATTGACTAGGCAGATGTGAGTTGCAATCCAGCAGACATCCAGAAGACACCATGTTGGCAATTGTTGAGGTATTCCAGTTAAATATAATCTTGCTCATACATGTCAATGGATCTACTCTGAGGAAAACGTAGTTGCAAACCTGAATTCAGGGGATATAGTAATGGGGGTGATCAGGATTACTGGATAGCAGAGATGTTGTGACGGGGTGGGCCCAGGGAGACCAAGACCCATTTGTGTGTGAGAGACGGGCCTCAGAATTCCTTGTCGGACACACTGCATCCCACAAAATGCAGTGTCAATGAGAAACACGCACACACAGCCTCCCACCAATGTAATTTTACTCGGAGACCTACGTTTGCAAATTAGCATCTGCAGGTTTTGTGCAAATTTATGTCATGGAATCTGGTGCTTTGAAGCTTTGAAGCCACCTAGCAACACCCTAGCAATTGTTTTGGAACTGGATTCCTTTCGGGAAATTGACTGGGAGTGAAATGAGCTGCAGTGGAACCGATATAAAAATTAGAGACCCAGGGTGTTGATTTTGCGAAATGTTTCAATATGAATTGCATTCAACCTTGGGCTAGAATGCATTCCTGTGTGTCTGCATTTTGTGACTCATGCCTCCCCCCTCCTATGTTGTGTTCCACCACTCCTATCTGACCCTGAAAGTGGCACAGATGGCAGGATGTTTTTCTGCGTCTGCTGTGAGTTGGCACTGGCATCTCCTTGAGAAGTTCCAGGGAGAGATATGGGAAAGGAATGTCAGCAACCCTTACTGAAGGTCTGGTTGCCTAGACAACTGCCCGATCTGTTAAAAGCTGAGACCACAAGTTTTGAAAGACCCAGAGGAAGTTGAAACCAGTGTGGAGTCATGTATCTTTATATCCTTTTACCTGTAAACTTTCTTGATGTATGTAGAAGAATGGTTGATGATTTATGACTCTTTGTTTGCTGTGTTTGAACTACTGTGTATAAGCTTCATTCTGATTGTGTCTGGGCAGTCTTTTCTAACTGGTTCTGGTTGGCAAGACTGTCCGATTGCAAAAGTAAATAAACAGAGTCCCTAACTGGATCTGCTGACTCTTCCTGTAATTTTCTTGGTTCTGTGTTGGTAACAAATTTGGTGTAGAAGCCAAATTCTTACCACAGAACTGAGGACTCACCGACAAAACTATTGTATTTTTTATATTTTGTTGGGAAATGCCCAGAGTGGCTGGGGCAGCCTAGTCAGATAGGTGGCATAGAAGAAGAAGAAGAAGAAGAAGAAGAAGAAGAAGAAGAAGAAGAAGAAGAAGAAGTTATTCTGCATGTTCCACACATGGAAAGCACAGATTTGAGTGGTTTTCTGCTCAGCACCTCTACCTGCAACAAAAATAGGATTGCCCTGTGAAAATGCCCCTAATAAGACTTCAGATGTGGCTGTTTTCATCCCACATTCTCAAAATATATTTTAGGCTTGATAGTTTCTTGCTTAAGCTTTGCAATGAAGTAGATTTTTTTATATACCTATGAGTGTGAAGAAGCATACACAAAGAATATCTTCATCCATTATGCAGCATGGGGGTGGGGAGAGAAAGAGAGGGAGACAGACAAAGCATTTTTAAAGAACCTGGCACATTGGCAAGACCTGAGCAAGTAAGGTCATTCACATGAGATCAACACTACTGTCTGCCTCATTACAAGAGATCGCATGCTAATTTTGGCACAGGGAAAAAAAGTCAGATTGTAGGAACTTGCAGTTAAAGAGGTCAGCCACAAAACAAGGATCATTTTCTGTGTCAACAGAAAACTAAGGCACATGCTGTTCTCCAGAGGACAATGGGATGGACTAAGTGGCTTGTCTGCATGATCTAATCCTGATTTAATAAGTCAGGATATGCATCAGCGTCATGCACCCACATGCAGCCATTTAGACAAGTGGGGAAACAAACCAGGAAGTCACAGTTCACCAATGGTCTCATGTTGCATGCAAACCTGGAACTATGATGAATGGCTTCAAAACAAGCCAGGATATGAGAGCCAGCTTTAAACCATGGAAGGACCAAATAAGTTTTGTGCGAGGGCCTGAAGATCATGCATATCCTGAAATATTTAAGTAAGGATTTGATGGCACAAACCGGGCAAATCTATGGGTTTTCTGAGAGCTAGACTGGTTCCTGGAGCTCCCATAGTCCTCCTGGGCAATAGCTTTACTGGCCCTTTGCCTAGCTCTACCCTTCTGTACTATGAGATTGGTGGCTGTCCTTTCTCTTCTCAACCTCCCCTTCCTGTTAGCAAAGTACATGAGATGCATGCAAAGAGGACACACAAGTAACCAAAGCTCTTGCCTTCTCAGTTCATAAAACGTGCCAGTGGAAAATCTAATGTTATGCTGTGTTCTTTCTATTTCATCCAAAGGGTCATTCTGGTAGTGAAGTTGGTTTTCATGTTCCCCCCTCTCTCTTCCATCAAAGAAAATATTTGCACAGGTCCAATGGGGTCCAGAGTTAGTGCAGTGATTCAAGCACAGCTGCAGTTTTAGGCTTAGGGAGAACAATTCACTAAGCATTTCTATTGTTGAAACCAATAGGACAACCACACCAATTAGCAAGGTTATATCCCTGAAGTACAGAAAGCTGGGCATCTTGTTTCTCCAGCTTTTACTAAAATTTGGTGCTAGAGAAGCTTGCAACTTACAGCTTCCATTAGACCCTTCAGAGACGGACTCTTGAGCATAAGTGCATCAAAGACTTCTTCCGATTCCTTTCGAACATACAGCAACACTGAAACAACGACAAAGTCAATGAGGATTTAGAAAAAAATCAGATTGAAAACAAACATTAGGCATTTATTAGTCAAACAATAAGTTGAGATGCTATAATGCGGCGCATAACTATTTCAGGCCAGAGCAGTCAGAAGCAGTACTTTAAATCCACTCTCTGCAAACCAGGTAGAAGCTTGATAGTGTGTGGGCCTGCCTAGGAGGAAACAGGACTGGAGAAAATCCTGCACTTAACTCCTCATAATGGACACTCCAGGGACTTGTCATAATAAATGCTTTCTTTGAGAGCAACCCATCCCCCACCTTGAGAATGAGGTGGTTCTTCTACTCTTAGAATTTCAAAAATCAAAATATGGTGACATTTGGCTGGACATTGACTGGACTACTGTGATGTCATAGAATGTTCACATATATTCTAAACCACATGAACAAAATTAAACTGGGCCCATCAACTCGGTGTACTAACAACAGGTCTCCCAAAATGAAGTGATTAACGAGAAATCAGTCGCAGTCAAGAGTTCTTTGGAAAGAGGGATTGTCAAATCACTCAGGAAACTGTAGCTCTGTCTCCGAACAACTCTCAGAACCCTTAACATATCTGTGGTTCCCAGAATTTCTTGGGTAAACCTTAAAGTGATATAATACCGCTTTAAATATATAGTGCATATGGGACCTTCGTCGAAGCAGTAGCTTTCAAGCAATTACGATAAAGTTTGCTTATAGGTACAGATGTGAATACAAGTAGTTAACCTCCCTCACCGCTACATTCTAGGAGTAGCACAGTGACTTGAGCCAGGGTCAAGTGTACCTAGACTGGGTGAGGAGCTGGATTTGTGATGTTCTGGTGGCATGAGAGACTGATCAATCAATAAGGAAATTCTGTTTGCTAGGTATTTTTGTCCCATCTATGAAGACCTTGCGCCTTCAAATCAAGATATCGGAGACCATTTCACATTGCAACAGGGAGCCTCAAGCGCTTGGGATGTGTCACTACCGAGGAAAGCTGTGCTGAGGCTCAAGATCACACAAAGCAAGGAAACTGAGCACAGTATATTGGCTGCCCTTAATTCACCCCTGTGAATGAATGCTATCAAAGTTCTCTTTGCTATAGGCGATAACAGTACCACACCTACAGTTTCAGTTTATATTATACTAAGATAGGGGTGAATATAGGGCAGAACTGCCAGACTGAATAACTTCCATGAATTGAAGAGCTAAAATGGAAGGCTGAAGTGGATTAGAACTGTAATATGCACAGCTTCCTTAAGTTCTCCATGCAAGCCGGTGACCTATTTTGTTACTTGCTATAATGTAAAAAGCAAGCCATTCATTCATGTTGTAGAAGATGACAACGGAGGGGGGAAAGTTTTCATTTGAGTGAATGTTTCTCTGGGTTTAGAGCTGCTTCATGTGGTATATTTTGTACTGTGTATTTGATCCCCCTCAAGTCAAAGTGGCCAGGTGTGGGTGGAGGACTTTTGGATCCAGCCCACAGGCCAGATTCAATTCCCCTGTCAAGGGGACCTGGCTCATGCACTGGCAAAATTAGCTAACACAAGCCTGCCTTTTAGAATCCATACTGCCTTTTAGAACCCATACTGGACTATTATGAAGGACAACCCAAACAGTGCTTTCTTTTCCTCCTGGTTAGTGGCGTTATTTACCTCTCTTTGGTTCTTCTATTCGAGACAGCTTAACCGGGGTGGCAGCAAAATCATCTTCATTGATATAAGGCCCCCTCTTCATGGCAGAGCTACAAGAAAACCAGCCAGGCCATCAGATCACTCAATCCAAAAGCTTGCAAGACCACTTGCCCCAAACCAGACCTATCAGCTGGCTTCACAGGTGACATCAGCCAATGGGCAAAAGGACAGTGTTTAATCATGCAATGTCTGCGCAGTCCTGCTCCCAGCAGGAAACAAGACAGCAGAATTTTAATCCCTGCTCATCTGCAAAACAGGTATTAAAAGTCCTCTGCAAAAGTGCTCTTTGGAGCAGCTCCTGTGCAAGTTTTGCAAAGGATTTAAGACATATCCTGCATTCGAAAGGGAATGTGGGGGGGGGCTCTCTTAAATGCTTTTGCAAGGTTTCCCCCTCCCCCTTTAAGTCCCCACTGTCAGAGGCTTAAAGCGGAAGTGTAGAGAGACGTAGGGCAAGGAATTTTGACAGGTGGGTGTCCCCGCTACCCTGCCAATCCAGTGATCTTGTCAAATGGTGGACCTACTCACTGGTCACATTTGGCCCACGAGGCAGATCCTGATAAGGATTTGGCCCTTGGAGGCAAAAAGTTTTCCCACCCCTGCTTTAGATGTTGTTTAATTCCCATCCATCCCAGCAGACATTGGCCAATGACCAGGGGTGATGGGGTCAGTGGCGTAGCGTGGGGGGTGCCAGGGGTGCCGGCCGCACCAGGCGCAACATTGGGGGGGAGCGTTCGGCCGGCCCTTCGCAAGACAAAAGTCCATAGGGAAATCTCCGGGACAGCGGGGAAGCGCAGCGCGTCTTCCCCACTGTCCTCGGACCTCCTCCGAAGCCTGGCGGTGGGGCAGAGAGACCTCCTCCCGCCGCCAGGCTTCGGAAGGCTGCTCCGAAGCCTGGCGGTGGGGCGGAGAGACCTTCTCCCCGCGCCAGCCTTCGGATGGCTGTCCTGAAGACTTGTGGTGGAAGAAGAAGAAGAAGAGTTTGGATTTGATATCCCGCCTTTCACTCCCCTCTAAGGAGTCTCAAAGCGGCTAACAATCTCCTTTCCCTTCCTCCCCCACAACAAACACTCTGTGAGGTGAGTGGGGCTGAGAGACTTCAAAGAAGTGTGACTGGCCCAAGGTCACCCAGCAGCTGCATGTGGAGGAGCGGAGACGCGAACCCGGTTCCCCAGATTACGTGACTACCGCTCTTAACCACTACACCACACTGGCTCTCACACTGGTGGGAGCAGTGGCGTAGCGTGGGGGGTTCAGGGGGGGCCTGCCGCACCTGGCTCAACATCTGGGGGGGCGCGGAAGAGACTCGAGTGCTAAAATCCACGGGTTAGGGGGCGCAAATTACTTGCCTTGCCCCGGGTGCTGAGAACCCATGCTACGCCACTGGATGGGGTTGTACTCAGTAACACCTGGAGGGCCCTGAGTTCCCCATCCCTAACTAGAACAAAACAGTGCATCCCTCATTCAAAAATATTTAGCAGCTCTGGAATATGGAAGTGGTAACAAATCTTACCCTTCACCCTCCAGTTCTTCAGATGCAACAGGAAAGACCTAGAAAGGGTACGGGGGGGGGGAGTCCAGTTATTTTTACATGTTCTGGAGAAAACTTAATAACCGATCAGTACAGTTGTGTTGCATGTACCCAGCAACCTTGACAACTGGTAGAAAAGTGCTTTGGAAACCATTCAGAACTAGCCATTGTCTGCTACTGGTTTGCTTTCTTCCTTTATCCATCACCAACCTATAGATCTCCCATCTCGCTGTTCTCCTAACTTTGGAGAGGCTCCTGCCCACTGCTCCCTTTCTCACCTTCTCTCTATCTTCCAAACCCCCCAAACCCAGTTCTTTCAAAGTGCTTCCTGGATGCCTACCACCCTGGCTTTTTCAAAAATTCTCAGCTACTCTTGCTCTCCTGTTAACCCTCATATACCTGCTACTCAAACCTCTTTCGTTCCCCCCCCCCCTTTGTCTCCTCCTGCCACAAACACTTTTTATGCTTTGAGAAATAACCTTTCTTACTTCTTTACTACCACCCTCTCTCCCAGATATAAAGCAGAAGAGGAATCGTACATGAGCTCCCCGCTGAAGATTGGAATAGTGAACATCAGGTATGAAGAGAACTGGCTGAGTATCAAGGTCCATGAACGGCTTGAAGATAGTGATATCTGTACGCTTGTGGGACGGAAGCAGCGGCACTTTGACGTCAGAAACTGTTGGAAAGAAGAAGGAAATAATACGTTTCTCTCTCACACACAACCTCCCTTAGTGTCTGCTTTCTGAAGAAGAGGCTGTTTTACGACTCCTTGCCAAGTGGAACAAAGTAGAATGGAGATCCTGGGAGTGGATTTGAGACTCTTTCCTGTACTACCATTCTGCTGCAAGAATTGGCAGGCCTGTTAGATTATGAGCTCAAAGACAAAGGGCCACAAGTGGGGAGAACCCTGTGGCATTCCTGTCTTGCTTGAGGGCTCCCCACAGACATCTGATTGGTCATGGCGAGAACATGGGCTTTGGTCTGATCCAGCAAGACTCTTTTTTCGTCCTTAACTTGCCCCATGGAACTCCCATCTCTATCTATGCAGCCCTGCCCTGGACTCCATTTATTAGGGCTTGTCCACATTTGAGTGTTGATTCTGCTTAGCTGAATAAAGCACTGCCACCAGAGATATATGTGTTGGGACGCAGGTGGCGCTGTGGGTGAAACCACTGAGCCTTGGGCTTGCCGATCAGAAGGTGGGCGGTTCGAATCCCCGCGACAGGATGAGCTCCCATTGCTCGGTCCCTGCTCCTGCCAACCTAGCAATTCGAAAGCATGTCAAAGTGCAAGTAGATAAATAGGTACTGCTCCAACGGGAAGGTAAACGGTGTTTCCGTGCACTGCTCTGGTTCACCAGAAGTGGCTTAGTCATGCTGGCCACATGATCTGGAAGCTGTATGCCGTCTCCCTTGGCCAATAAAACGAGATGAGCGCCGCAACCCCAGAGTCGGTCACGACTGGATGAGGTGGTCCCTTTTGTGTTCGTCCCTGCCTTCTAGGCATTCTGTCAGTTAAGTACCGCCAGGGTCTGTGGTGCAGATAGCTGTGCATGCACCTTGTTTTTCTAAAATAATTCCCCGCCCAAGTAGTATGCAAAAGCACACAGTTTATGTCTGCTTGTGCAATTTTCCTGTTTTGTGCAAATCCAAGGGATCAAAAAGGAAAAAAATCCATTCAGGAGAGCCCTGGAACTAGCTACTAGTACAGCTGCGGGGGGAAATGAAAGCACTTAGGAAGTGCTGAACATGGAAAGGGCTGACTGAGCCCAAAAACATCACAAAAACAAATTGGCTGTGATCCAGAGTGGAGTGATTTGATTTCCCACAACTTCTTGGATTATCCTCATATCAGGTAAACCCAAATTTACAGGGTAAAAGCATTGAGACTGGTGTTGTGCAGGCTAATGTCATGTGGACTACGTAAAGTATATGGGAACGCAAACAGCTGTAAACTCTAGTGTGTGGACAAGCCCTAGCCACACAACTAAAAATGGGTTGGGATCTAGAATTTTATTTTGGGAGTCAACTTGAGGACCCTGCTAGGATTATAAGCAGGAGGATAAATGTATTGTTGCATGCCACCCCAATTTACAAGTGGTGCAACATTCCAGGGGTTCCAGGCTTCATGTTTCATTTTGGAAATGAGGCATGGCGGAGACTGTGGTGTCTTTATGATATATGGTTTATTTACGCATATATACAACCTGATCCTATGATGGAGGGGGTTCACAGCATGAACACCCCAGCCTTGGATTCAAACAGGAATCAACCACTGCTTTCTGCATTGTTCCGATTATCTCTCCAGCTTTCTGCTTTACTTCTAAGTCACTGCTCCAAACTCTCCTCTCTAAACTCTGGCTTTATCTCTTGAGACATGGGGACCCTGCACTCATATGCCATCTTGCACTGAGCCCCTTAATCCCCCTCATCACCCAGGCTATTACCTCACCAGGAGGCTTGTCTGGCTATTCCAAGAATTAGAAGCCTTGATTAAATTCTAACACTTACTGGATCCAGGGATTAGAGCGGTCTGGCACCCAGTTTAACACCCTCAAATTTATAACATCAAGTTTTGGATGCCCCAAGGAACCTTCAGATATTCTACCAAGACACCATTTCCAAAAATGAATGTATTTAAATGCATTTATCTCTACTTCTGCCTCAGAAAATCCTGTTAATAATATAGTTTGTGAGGTGGCCCTACATTCATGTCTTGGTGTAATTACATTAAAGTTGCATTCTCTTGCTCGGCTGCCTCTCCTCAAGCTGAACACGCCTGTCTTAGCAAGGCCTAAATAAAGGTTCAATTCCACCAACACCATTATTGTCTGCCCCACATCAGCACACCTCCCCTTTAAGAAAAACAAACCAACCCTGTGCTTTATACTATTTGCTTGCATTTCAAATTTAGATTTAGTTGAAATTTTCCACTAAATGAAATGGCACTTTAATATTTCCTTTATACCATTGCTTGCATTTCAAATCAGATTTAGTTGAAATTTTCCACTAAATGAAATGGCACTTTAATATTTTCTACTTACAGGCATTCAGCTGGGAGCTGGGGTCAGTACACTTGCCTTTTCTTTTGCTTTGTTTTCGTTCCTCATCTCTGATCTTCCTCTCTGCCCCCTGTCAGATAGAAAGAAGAAAGGATATTTACAGAGGATTGGCTTCCTCCCCACTGAGGTCAGCATCCCTGGTCCCTCCCAAATCAGGCATTGTGGAAGTCAGTCACGCTTGGAACTTCTTCCTCTTCCAAAGTCATTGAACTTGAAACCAAACCCATACACAATTCAAATCATCAAAGACATAGTAAGTCTAACTCTTTGAAGATGGAGTGTTATGGTGTTAGTTATTACATTTAATCTTCACAACTGTTTTAAAGGATGGTAGGCAAGAAAATTGTTGCTGCATCTCTCAGCCAGTATAACTGGTGTCTCTCTGTTTTATTATCAATAAACAGAATTTTTCTTATGTCAAAGCAAGGCTTGAAGTATTATGGACAATATATTAGAAATGTAGATTGCAACCAAGTATGATATGAATAAGCAATTATTGCACCTGCCTTGCGCTTGCAGGGGGGGCGGGCAGATTCAAGACAGAAAATACAGTGGAACCTCGGGTTACAGACTGTAATGGTTCTAGGGGTTGCTTGTGTGTAAATCAACGCCACCCTTGGCTGGTTGCCTGAATGAACCCTTTCTGTCTGGACAGCCACGCGCCCGTGACTGTCTCAATCGCTGGCAGAATCCATCAGTGGGCGTTTCTTGAACTTCTTCCAGCAAAGAAGCTCTTTGACGCCTAGTCTCCGCCTAGCTTCCCTGCGCGGAAGCCTTCTGCGCAGGGAGGGTGTGGGCATCGGAGGACCCATGCTCTCCCCACTGGTTCCCGGCGAGGAGTCTTGGAGCCACCTCGGCGATTCCCCCATCTGCCCCCCTTCTCCACTGGTGTTACGCTGATTTCCTTCCGCAGATGTGCTGCTTCTCTCCCTCCCGGGGCGCTCTCCGGAATCCCTCTGGAGCCCTCCCTCTCCCTCTGGCTCCGATGGCAGTTCCCTGACACAGACGCTTCAGGTTACATACGTTTCAGGTTACAGACTCCGCTAACCCAGAAACAGTACCTCGGGTTAAGAACTTAATCGGGCCCGATTAGCTAAAGTGGTGCTTCAGGTTAAGAACAGTTTCAGGTTAAGAACGGACCTCCGGAACAAATTAAGTTCTTAACCCAAGGTACTACTATAGTTGTAAGCATTGTTTATGTCCCTTGGCATAAGCAATGAGGATCAAAACAACAGCTTGAAGTAGTTAGTTTTATACACAGGCAAACCTACATGGGTGAAAGGATGCTACAAACAGAATAAATTGATTTGTCTCATTTAGAAAACAAGGAAAGAGTGTGTTCAGGTTTGCTGTGAAATATCACTTTTAATTTGTTATATGCCCTATTACAATTTTTATTGATCAATACCTAAAGCAAAGCAGACTTATATTATTGTTTAAAAATGTTACTTTCAAAGCTTTTGGATGTTACGTTTGCTTGAGTCCCTTTTAAAGACAAATGATCCCATAACAATACCAAGGTGGTTACGGTCAACCATGTGTTGTTTTACAGCAGTTCTAACCAGGGGGTTAGAAAGCATATAATCTATCCTCTCCTGAGACTGTTTCCTTGAGACCTTCTTGAGGGAACTAATACTGTTATTACTGAGCAGGTGCCAATTTTTGTTAAGGTTTTGTTTTGTTAGACTTGTTGTGATTGCTAATTCTACATTTGTCATCCTTTATAATAAATTTTATTGAGGCTGTGCTCCGCTACTCAGTGGCGTAGCGTGGGGGGTGCAGGGGGGGCCGGCCGCACCGGGCGCAACATCTGGGGGTTAGGGTTAGGGGGCGCAAATCCATGGGTTAGGGGGCGCAAATCCACGGGTTAGGGGGCGCAAATTACTTGCCTTGCCCCGGGTGCTGACAACCCACGCTACGCCACTGCCGCTACTGCAGAGCTTTCCAAACCTTTCATGATGGTGACACACTTTTTAGACATGCATGATTTTGCAACACAGTAATTCAGTTTTCCTAGCAAACCGGAGGTTAAACTAACCCCTTTCCAGACCTGGGAGGAGTGAGGGGAGCATTCGCACAACACACACCTACACACTGCAGCTGACACACAGTTTGAAAAGCTCTGCACTACCGTATAGTGGATATACTCTCTCTGCACTAGGGCTGGGTGATATATTGATATATCGTCCAAAACCGGTTTGAAGTCCACATCGAGATATTGGTTTCATAATTTCTGACCTGGCAATATATTGTAAACCATGGTGTGTGTGTGTGTGTGTGTGTGTGTGTGTGTGTGTGTGTATGTGTGTGTCAGTGTATGTGTGCTATGCAAAAATCACAATGAGGGGGAAACCATGAAGCCAGCCAGCCAATGCCTCTACAGAGCTCCATCCTTATTTCAGACATTGTGATATATTGGTATATCACAATGTTTAGCTGGTGATAAACCAGATATTGCCCAGCCTTACTCTGCATAGGGTGTAGCTTCCCCCAACATATACATAGAGCAAAACAAATGCATGTAAACTGATCTTGTGTAATTTTGAGAAAGCTTGCTTCTCCTTCTCCAGATGAGTTGACTGTACACACACACAAACACACACACACACACAGAGAGAGAGAGAGAGAGAGAGAGAGAGAGAGAGCAAGCAATTATTACAGTTCCTTCCAAGTGCCTAGCTGCTGAGACAACTAGTGGGGCAAAGTTTTAGGTTAAACTACTGGCTACAGGTGGTAAAAGAAAGGTGTAGCAGTAAAGCCACAGAAACAACAAACTGAGAACGTGGAAGTTTCTGTCTTGTAAACTTGCATCTTGTAAGCTAATCAATAAAGATGAAGATTGGACTGTGGTTGAAAACAGGCCCATTTGGACCCAGCTTCGTTGTTTTTTCCTCAACAGCGAGCAGCCTTGATTATTATTTTTAAGTAAATTAAAAAAAGCAGATCGACCTTGTTCTTCAATGTTTGCTACTTAGATTTAGCACTACATCTTTTTGTTAATGGGGACAGAATCTGCAGGACAGAATGACCGCTTAACCCAGATGATGTAGAAATGCCAAAAGAGGGAAATCAAGTAGGCCAGAGTTAGCAAACTAGATGAACCATGCTGCTTTGTTCCTAAAATTATTAATTTTTTTGGTATTTTTTTTTCTTATACACATCTTTGTTTTTTCTCTCACGTCCCCCCACTTTTTTTCTCTGTATCACTTTTTTTCTTTATAACTGAAGTTCATTCAATAAAATATTTATATTTAAAAGTAGGGAAAATGTTCCTAAAATAACTGTTGCTTTTATTGTTGATTATTTATTAAAAGCCAATAATGTCTAAAATTTTATCTCTCATGGTCAAGAATTAGGTGTGTTTTGGATTCCATTTATTTCAAAAAGTTTAACAAGGCTGAGAATTCATTTCCTGAGAAACTGATAGTCATCAGGTAGTTGACATCAATGTTCATGAGCTACGTGATGCGTGTGTGTGTGTTGTTTTTTTTAAAAAGCAAGCAAATGATCAGTGATGACAATACAACAATAATTAGCTTTGGTTAGTGGAATTTGTGAGATAGCTGGAAGAGTTCTTCATTTTGGTTGGTTAGCAATTTCATTAAACACCTCAGAGTTATAAATAAGAAAATCTAGCATGTGCTCGTATTTTTCTGTTTGAAATGGAAGGTTCATAGCATCAATGTGTGTGTATGTGTGTGTACACACACTTGAGACTTTTCACTTGACATCCTTTCCAAGTGATTGCTCCCTCACTAAATCTGTAAATAACACAACACTGAATGAGTCTCAAAAAGTAACAGGTCATCTTAATTTCCAAGTGGTGAAGAGTGTTGTTGTTGTTGTTTTGAATTGTAGTTTAGTTTAGCCAGTCAATCTCATTTCTTACAAGACAAGCAGAAAAAAATAAACAATTTGAATTGTTTATTTTTCTGCTTGCCTTGTAAGAAATGAGACTGACGGACTAAACTAAAGAGGCACAACATTCCTAAATAAAGCTATCATTTTACAGACTCCATTAGCTTTACCTTGTCACAGAAGACTTTAATCTGGCAGTAAGCTCTGTGGACTGGCTTGTTGCTCCTGTTGTTGTAGCTGTAGGTGTCAATCTGAAGATTCAGAGGAAGCCCTTTGACACCTTTCTGAGATGAGAAGTCTGTGCTGAGGCAGTTTACGGCAATGAAGACCTGCAAACAAACCAGGAAAACCCATTCTCATCAAAAGCAGCCCCAAGGAACTTTTATCGTCTTTTTTTCTGCTGCAGGAAAAAAATTCATCAGGATATATCATGCAGATGGCCCACTAGTGTGAAGTCCAACAGAATAATCCTCTGCATGTCTATTGGGATGCTAAATCTATGGACATCACTGCCAGTTACGTGCATCCAGAATTGCAGACCCTCCAAGTGTCCCTATTTTCCAGGAACAGTCCTGGATTTACAGAAGCCGTCTGTGTGTCTGAGTTGATCCCGGAATGTCCTACTTTTGCTTAGGGTGATTTTCATCAGAGTGTATGGAGTTATGGGACCCTCAAGCAAAGGAGATGAGTAACTAGACAACCTTTAGAAGACAACTGAAGGCAGCCCTGTATAGGGAAGAATGTTTAATGTTTTACTATGTTTTTGGCGCCGTGGGTTAAACCACAGAGCCTAGGACTTGCCGATCAGAAGGTTGGCGGTTCGAATCCTCACGACGGGGTGAGTTCCCGTTGCTCGGTCCCTGCTCCTGCCAACCTAGCAGTTCGAAAGGCACGTCAAAGTGCAAGTAGATAAATAGGTACCACTCCGGAAGGTAAGCGGCGTTTCCGTGTGCTGCTCTGGTTCGCCAGAAGCGGCTTAGTCATGCTCGCCACATGACCCGGAAGCTGTACGCCAGCTCCCTCAGCCAATAAAGCGAGATGCGTGCCGCAACCCCAGAGTCGGCCACGACTGGACCTAATGATCAGGGGTCCCTTTACCTTTACCTATGTTTTTACATATGATGGAAGCCACGTGATTCAATGCTACGCCCATGATTTCGCTCCTGAGTTCCAGATGTGGTCAACGCATCTTAAGTTCAACAGTGGCAAATGTGAACCCATTGCCAGGATTAGTTCCTTTACGCGGATAGACATCTGTATCTCTATCTGGAACCATTAGCTGTTACACATAACTACAGCAGAGCAAGGAATACATGTACAAAAAAAGAAACCCCAATCAGATCTTTTGCTCAGAAGAAACGTTCTGCAGAATTTCAGTATGTCTTTCCTTTTAAAAAAGGCATATTTATGTATATTTGTTGGAGAGAAGTAAAGGCAGCCTGAAATACCTGTTCTGCTGGTTGCCAAATGTTATTTCACTCTGTACCCTCGAGCGGTTTAGAACCACCATTTGAGACCCACAACTTTCACACATTAACTGTGGGTTGATATGACATGAACTTAATAGCTCAGCATTACAACTGCTTCCACGCTTGGAATGCCCTTGCCCAACCAAGCACAGAGTCAAAGAAGTGACACTGCTCCAATAATAAGCAGTAAAATAATTTGATTTGCTGCACCTCTTACCTAAAGGATGGTTTTCTTCAAAGCAAGGCGAAAATCAAAACTGATCAGCGGTGAATGACTGACCCCTAGTGGAAATAACAATAGCTGCTGCAATTCTAAAAGGCATTCTCTTCCTAAGGATGGGCAATGATAATCATACTCAAAGTGAGCCACTGAAAACAATAGACTTAATTCTGTCCATTTCAGTGGGTCTACTAAGTACTAACCCACGAAAAATGCTAGGGAACCCCAAAAGGAGCAGGCCTCCAGTGAGAAATTACATTGCAGTACTGTTTTTCTAGAAAAAGAGGTGTCAGAGCTCACCATTAACTTCCCCCTTGTTCTCTTAGAGTGACAATGGTGCCTCCTGCTGGAAAAAAAAGCTGTGTCATTTGTCCAAAAGCTAAGTTTTGAGGCACATTCTCAGTTGACCTCATCCCTGTGTTAGAGTGCAAAGAACTCACTTATGGTTTGCACCCCACAAAAGCACCAAATAGATTCCAGAAGGCAAATGCGCCTGCCTGTGGCCTAAGTACATTATCTGAGGTAATTTTCTAGACCACTGGATGGGAACAACACAGAGAGAGCGCCAGAAGTTTCTCCCTTGTTTCCAGAGGTAGTTCCCACCCCAAATGGATTTCTAACCAGTTATCTCTGACAACTCTAATCAGACCTGATCTACATGCAGGTTTCATTTTAATTAGCAATTGCTATCTATGTAACACCTTTAATGAACGTGACACCTTACTGTCTAATGAGCTCGCAAGCTTTCATGCAAGCTGTTTTTTGAAAAGCTGGTTTTGCTTATCAAAGCTTTTACTCATGCTCAAGAGGAAGTCAAATGTACAGCTAGGTAATATTTCCTTCAACAATGGCTTAGAAATTTTTGCAGCTGGCAGTGACAATGTGCTGACAGTTTTTTTTTTTTTAATAATTTAAGCAGTAAGATGTCAGCAAACACTAGAACTCAGGGGTCATCCAAGAAAATGAATCAGCTGTCGAGACAAATGGATGTCTCTCTTATGTGGGTCAAATTTATGGGTCAGGTGCCTTTCAAAGAGGATTTAGACCTACTTTCCCATGAATTCGGCTCACCAGCAGTTACTAACTACAATAGCAAAATAGAACCTCCATCTTGTAAGGCAGTATACCTTTGAATACCAGGTGCTGAGGGCAAATAGGCTGATGCTTCCATGCCCTGCTTATAGGGGATTCCTGGACTTATTTGACTAGCTGTCATCTTTGCAACACAAAGGGACGAGCTGTTTTCTGTACTTGAAACTCTGGACTGAGCCAGCTTGCATGTGTCATAACAGAACACCTTACATCCATGATCTGGAAAAGCACTATCCTTCTGATGAGGAAGTTTTGTGTGTTTAATTAGAACTCTTAGCCCAATTACATTCTGTTTCCTGATGTGAGAACAGGGAAGAACTGCTATGGGAAAGCAGCCTAGCTGCTGCGTCTGTTCCCTGAGGTAGTCCTTGAACTGAGGTGGGCTGGAGGCAGATGACTCATTAATGAAATCCACAAGCTTATCCCCAATTTCCGCAAATTTTAGCTCAGTCGGGCTCTCCCTAAAAACATGAACTAAGGAGACAAGTGCAGAAGGTAAGGAAGGGGCCTAGAGAAAAAAGCAGCTCTCTTTTAACATCTTTTTGGATTGTACAATCCAATGCCGGTCATTAGTGTTGGGCTGGGTGTTCACCAGTATGCGGATGATACCCAGCTCTAACCTCTCCTTTAAATTAGAACCAGTGAAGGCGGTGAAGGTCCTGTGTGAGTGTCTGGAGGTGGTTGTAGGATAGATGGCGGCTAACAGATTGAGGTTGAATCCTGAAAAGACAGAAGTACTGTTTTGGGGGGACAGGGGGCGGGCAGGTGTGGGGGACTCCCTGGTCCTGAATGGGGTAACGGTGCCCCTGAAGGACCAGGTGCACAGCCTGGGAGTCATATTGGACTCACAGTTGTCCATGGAGGTGTAGGTCAATTCTGTGTCCAGGACAGCTGTCTACCAGCTCCACCTGGTATGTCGGCTGAGACCCTACCTGACCGCATACTGTCTCTCACCAGAGTGGTGCATGCTTTGGTTATCTCCTGCTTGGACTACTGCAATGCGCTCCACATGGGGCTACCTTTGAAGGTGACCTGGAAACTACAACTAATCCAGAATGCAGCAGCTAGACTGGTGACTGGGGGTGGCTGCCAAGACCATATAACACTGGTCCTGAAAGACCCACATTGGCTCCCAGTACATTTCTGAGCACAATTCGAAGTGCTGGTGTTAACCTTTAAAGCCCTAAATTGCCTCAGCCCAGTATACCTGAAGGAGCGTCTCCACCCCCATCGCTCAGCCTGGACACTGAGGTCCTCCTCCGAGGGTCTTCTGGCGGCTCCCTCACTGCGAGAAGCAAAGTTACAGGGAACGAGGCAGAGGGCCTTCACAACAGTGGCACCCTTCCTTCAGATGTCAAGGAGGTAAAGAACTATACAACTTGTAGAAGACATCTGAAGGCAGCCCTGTATGGGGAAGTTTTTAATGCTTGATGCTTTATTATGTTTTATATATTCTGTAAGCCGCCCAGAGTGGCTGGGGAAATCCAGCCAGATGGGCTGGATATCAATAGTAAGATTATTATTATTATGAAGCAAGCCCATTGAAATAACTGGACCTACATTTGTCATTTCAAAGGGTCTACTCAAAGTACAGCTAACCCTTTCTATGCCTGCATGAAAAAAATGAGTAAGAACCTTCTTATTAAAAACACCTCATCTCAGCTGTTGTTTAAGATTGCTGCTTTTCTGCTTCTCCAAAAACTAAAGACAACATTTGGCTGGGATCGTAAGCTGCCAAAATGACATATTGTTCTCTGAATCTGTGTCTTAAAGGAAAAGGAGGGCGAGTGACTGCACCAGATACTTCCCCACCCAAGAACTGCCAGAAGAAAGAAATATACAGCCGCAAAAGTTGTTGGACATCTTTAGCCTGTAGAGCAAGATTCCTCTTCTGACAGCCTTTTTCAGAGGACACTTCTGCATTCTTGGCTACATTAGAGTTTAGTGTGCGTGTTGTTTTTGAGCAGGATTCTCTATGTAAATTTTAAGGAGGCGGCAGCGACTTCCAGATGGGCTTCCATTAGAGCGTGCATCTACATGATTTGAGCCCTTCCAATACAAACATAGCGGAGAAGTATTGGGGTACCTGTTTCGTTGTACACAAAATGACTCTTACACGAACAAAGAAATGCTCGGTGCACAACGCAGCATTCATATGTGCATACAGAGCATTGTCCTCCACAGAAGGAAGAAACAGAAGTCCCTGCATGTGCAAGGCTTCTCATTCTTAGGTCTCGCAGCATTATTGGCTATCAAAGATACCACCCTCCAGTATTAACACTTCAAAATATACCTCAGCAAACTGTGCATTGCTGCCATGATGTTTATGCATATGCATTTATAACGCAAGTGTGGGCTAAATATAGATTTGCAGTAAATTCAAGCATCCATGTCCAACTAAGATTAAATCTCTAGAGCAACCCTCGACAGGCTATTGGATCCAGTTCACCTAAACCCCAGCCAGAATGGTAAGTGGTCAAAGATGATGGGAATTGCAGTCCAAAAACATCTGGAGAGCCACAGGTTCCCCTTCCCTGATGTAAACACTCTGGAGAAAAAGCTGAAGAATAAAAACTCCAGTAACTCACACTGGCAACATTTCAGCAAGGGAAACATAGGTACAAAGGGGGAGACCTTCCAGACACAGGAACCAAGGAATGGGGATTGTTCTTCCCTGCACACCACGGGGGAAGAATAGCACCTGCCACACAGACCAAATCTAAGTGCACTTAACCGTTCATAGTGCTAGATTAGCATGCCACATATTTGGCTATAGATCACAGAATCATAGAGTTGGAAGGGACAACCCCCTGCAAGGCATGAATCCTTTGCCCAATGTGGGGCTCAAACCCACAACCCCAAGATTAAGAGTCTCATGCTCTCCTGCTTGAGCTATCCCAGCTGATTAATGGGTGCCTTCCCTTAGAAATGTTTTCTTTCCCCACACCGATGATAAGGCTCAATAGTCTGTAAGTTTGAATGAACTGACAAGACGAGAATAGATTTGTCATCTCATTATGTACGATTTATATAATTTGTTTAAAATTGTTCTTAATGTGGCATTTCAAATTGTTGTGACCCACCCTGGGCGATTTATTAATTAATTGATAACATTAGGAAAGGCTTGATTTGTAAAATTCACACCACATCATACCGCATATTTTACAACTTAGCAAATGCAAGATCGGGTGACACCGAACCAGGTGGTGTAATCCAACCTGCGGGAAAGACTGGAAAAAACAAAATGGCAGGCAGGCAGTTTCCAGGTAAGGCAAATGAACCAACCATAGTATGGCTTACAAAGACACAATTGTCCAGAACAAGTGGCGGTTGCAGTGACTGGCAATTAGCTGCCCTAATCATAGAACAATAGATTTGTAGAGTTGGAAGAGATCCCAAGGATAATCTAGTCCAACTCCCTGCAATACAGGACTCTCCATCTGGAGGGCACCAGGTTCTTTATTATTAATTATTATTATTATTATTATTATTATTATTATTATTATTATTATTTTAGTTTATTTATTTTCAATGCAGAATCATAACAAAAATTACAAACACTGAATCCAAATTAATACTATACAAACAAACAAACAAACAAACCGGAACATACAAAAAAACAAAACAGAAAAGAAAAAGAAAAAAAACAAAGGAAACAAAACTAAACTAAACAAAAACGAAAAAACACACATCTACAGAAAAAAACCATATCATTACGTACATTTACACATATTGACATCCTTTCTTTGTTCTAAGACCTCAAAAAATTTACTCTTACTATATTGTGGTGTCTGGTTAGATTACTTCCATCTTTGTATTTATTTATTTTTACACCATTTTTTTTCTTTAACCCTGTAAAGCATCATTCATTACATACCAATATACTTACTCCAGAACAATGTTTTTTCATATACTCTTTAGCACAACCCCATTCTTTTAATAATTTCTGGTTCGATTGTCCCCTTATGAATGCTGTGAGTCTTGCCAGATTTATGTATCCACAAAATTTAATTTGCCAATCTTTCACTGATGGAATTTTCCCTGGAGGGCACCAGGTTCTTCATCCTTGCCGTAAGTCTAATCTGCCTAGGTTGAGGATTCAGTGATGGTGATGACAGAAGATGCAGTAGAAAGTAGATGTGGTGCTAGAGGACTGCTTCATTGGTTTCCCTGAGAGGCCAGCTCCATCAGGCCATTCCTTCCCTGAAGCGTCACCCAGCAGCAACCACACCATTGGCTCTTTGGGGAGACCAGCTCCATCTAGCTCCTCCCCTCCTTGAACTCTTTCCATTCCAGCTGGCAGGGGTGCCAACTTGGATAAAATATTTGGGGGGAACCAGGTAAGCCCTGCCTCACATAATCGATCACAAGACGCGGTGCAAACATACCATTTGAATGGCAATGCCCATCAACTGGAAAGGGGGAATTGTCATTCAAGTGGCAGCCCCTCAAAAAAATTATGGGGGGGCAAAGAGACCTCAGCCCCTAGGAGCTGGCTCCTATGCCAGCTGGAAATTATACACTGCACCTAAGAATGTTTCCTTTTTCCTCCTCGTTCATTTCTCCCTTGGTTTTTGTGAATTTAAGATTGTAAGCCTGAGCTGGCAAGAGGTGTCTTGATTTTATGAAGCTTATTTGACTAAAGCACGGAGTAAACGCACTGTGGATAAGCAGCGAAAGTGGTGTTCCTGAAACACTGTGAAGAAGAATCAGATGTTACGCCGCAATCCAAACCACATCCAATCAGAAGCAAGTCCTACTGAATCCAGCGAGGCTTACTCTCAGGTAAGTGGGGTTAAGACTGCAACTGCAGTCGAAGCAATTAATAATGCAAAGCAGGATTTGGAGCTACAGTCAAAGGAGGGGGGAAAAAGCTGAGGCTGCAATCTTACTCACTCTTACCTGGAATGAGCCCCAGAAACAGAGAACTTAAAGGGGAAGCATGGAGAGGATTGTACTGCTGGTGTCAATGCTACACTCCCTCTCATTACAAATGCCATTAAAGCTTGATTGACTCATCCGCATGCCTCCCATTTTGTTTCATCCTCACCAAACTGGTATCTCAAGACAGGCAAACCTGTGGCAACACCTTCCTTTAAAGTGCCACATGACTAAAAGCTTCATTAAGAAGGCATCGCTGTGGCTACATGCAACACTCACAGCCCAGGAAAATGAGAAATGACCTAGTACACTTATTAACCTAATAAATTAACATCATGCAAAACACAAAAAACACCTGGGGGTCAAATTGCAGGAAGCAGCATACCTTCTTCAAGGAACAAGTTAAACAAAAACATAAAATCCCACAACTAGAACAAAGGGAGCTCATAGATTTCATTTCAGCATAAAGCTACTTTTGTTTGGTATATCTTTGGGAAGTCCTTCAGGGAGAGGGATTCCTTTAAATAGACTTTTACTTCGAGAACAGACCCAAACATCTTCTGTTTGCACACTGAGCAGAATAACAACGGCGTTAGTATTTTATTTACATGGCATTTTAAGGTTTTCAAAATTCTTCACCACAAATTATCCTAGTAATCCTTACACCAGGAATCAGGAACTTGTAGCGATGTGGAATACAACTTCCGTGATCCCTGACCATTTGTCATGCTTTCTGGGGATATGATGGAAGTTGAATTCCAACAACATTTGGAGGGAAACAGATTCCCACCTCTGGAAGGTAGGCCAGCATTATTATTCCATATACAGATTTATTTGGGGGTGGGGCTGAAGCCGAGGGAAAAGAGGCTTGCCGAATGCCACATGACAAAGTTCATAAGCATGGCAAGACTAGAACCTGGGAAGATCCTGTCTCACATCTTGTGAGAAATTGCAGTCAAACATAACTATGCATGAGTGCTAGTTGGTGAATGAAGGAGTTAAGATCATAGAGCCGTGTTCCTAGACACAGCTAGGTCATGCCCCCTCTTCTCCAGGGAGGGAGATTGCAAGATCCGAGCTTAGAGCACATGTTTGAAGCTATCATTCTGTATTTTCTACCTCAAAGTATTCAGCTTGTGTTCTCCCTGCTGCTGCTTGGATAAATGCATGAAATCTGACCTTTGGAATGTTTTGTAAGTAAAGCATTTTAAACTTACTTAACAGTGTGTGTGGTCTGTTTGTTGCAAGAAGGGTAGAAGGAGGAGAGCACTTTGCAAGCATTCTAAATGGGATATGCAAAAGGTTTAACAGACCGCATTCCTAGCACTTCACTATGCTGCTTGACTTTGTGAATTTATTAGATTGCAATGGCCTGATGCCCCTCCACACACTTTGAATAAAAGTACGATCGGTAACTGACAGTGGAGTTGCTGTGTCATTGTGCCTTTTGCTGTCTTATCTGCTTGCCCTTTATATTTTTGCCAGAAGCCACTGAAAGGGAGTCTGTGCAAAGTTAACACGGGCTCTCCTCCCTATACGGTGAGTGGCAATATCCAAACAGATAGCAACAGGAAACAGAGCCCTAACCGCTCATTCTCAGACTGAATGGAGGAAAATGAAGAAATGAAGCTTCATTGCACACATGGGCCAGCCAACAAGGAATATGCAAAACCAACTCACAGAACCCTCCTCTCCTTGCCTTCAACCTCTAACTTGGTTCACTGCGGAGGTGGCCTAGAAAGGGGACATCACTGGCTTGCTAAGGGTGAAATAAAAAGGGATAAAGTTTGTGGCTGGTTATGAGCAGGCTCTTCCCTTGCCTGACATTTAGCAGTTGGCATTGATGCTGACACTGCCAGGTTTCCTCTACTGTGAGCCCAAAGGGTGTTATAGGGGAAGAGGAAGGAGTCACAATGCTGACTGGCTTCCATGTCTATTTATACCTGGTTTGCCTCAATACAAGCTTTGGACACAGGAAAACACACTCTCATTTCGCCCTACAGTGGTACCTCTGGTTACGTACTTAATTCGTTCTGGAGTTCCATTCTTAACCTGAAACTGTTCTTAACCTGAAGCACCACTTTAGCTAATGGGGCCTCCCACTGCTGTTGCGCCGCCGGAGCATGATTTCTGTTCTCATCCTGAAGCAAAGTCTTTACCCGAGGTATTATTTCTGGGTTAGCGGAGTCTGTAACCTGAAGCGTATGTAACCTGAAGCGTCTGTATCCCGAGGTACCACTGTAGTTCGCTTATCCTTCCTTGAGCCACCCCAACCTTAATTTCCAACTGATTCACATCATACTTCATCTTTCTGTTCCCAAACTAGTTCCCACACTTTCTGTTTCTTTGGGATGCGGGTGGAAATCATCAGACATTCATGCAGTTCTGAGTAAACTGAATGAAGTTTATCATAATTATATAACCCTGATCTGTACTGCTGGTTCATAAAAAACATTTAATGCAAAAAAGAGTCACCATCAATATCCACATGACAATAAATGTAGTAGGGGTTCCGTACAGTACTGCACGACACAAGGCCTTTGTCAAAAAAGAAGAAAGAAAGAAAGAAAGAAAGAAAAAGCAAGTCAAATGAACCATGCAATAAAAATTGTTGAAATTGGCTAAGCCTCCTCCCGATAAGATCAGAGCAGTGGGAAAGAATTGCTGCTCTGTCTACAAGTAATCTGATCAAGAACCACCATCAAATACATTCACACAGAAAAGGGGGGAAAAATAAATAAATTAGGAAGCATAGCAATCCAGAACGTATATAGGTCATTTTTGCATCGCAATCATTGTTGATTTTACTAGGTCAGTATAAATAAATAAAAAGGTGGGGGGGAGGGTTAAAAAAAAAGAACAACAGGATGATGATTTTCTGAAATATGCAACTGCACTTAAGAAGAAAGCCCAAAAGAAAACAGGGAACTAATGAATCTACCCTGTCAGGCCTGCAAGCTGCATGGGAAAACTAAAGTATAGCCATTCCAATACAACAATCCTATATCCACTTACTTGGGGGTAAGTCACACAGAACACAATGAGATTTACTCATGTCTACTGAGTAGAAATGAATATGAATGCACTATAAGATACAGTGGTCCTTGGTCACTCACTTCCCAAACCCTAAATCTGCTTACAAATACTGACCATGTACAGCAACTGGCAAACATCACCTAGCTACCTGTCCTTACTCCTAAATGTGTATCTATACACCCTCTACGGTCTCCCTCCTTCCCCAGTGTTTTGCAAAAAACCCAAGACATCAATTTAGAATATGCAACTTGAGTAGGTTTGGGTAAAACATCCGCACATATGCAACCAACATGCAAAAAAGAATCCAGAAGTTGTGTGATGCATAATTTTGATGTTGCTGGTTCAAAACGTAGCAGCTTCCCTTTCAGAATCTGCCCAGTGACTTGGATGATCTCAAAGTAAGTGACTTGGCCATGATGTTTCAGTTTGCTTGTTGTGGTAGTGTGGAGAATACCACTCACTTTAGCACGAAGACCATGAGGATACACTTGAATGACTGGGTTACTTTGCAAGACACAAAGATGAAGCAGCATACTGAATGAAGCTATTGTCACCTGCGGAAATGTGCTTCTATGGCTGCCAGTGCCCCAAAGAGCCAGTTCGCCAAAGGATTATAGCATTTTAGATTCTCAGGTTGGTAACCGATACCAACTTGACAAAGTAATGCCATTTTAGGCATCAGGTGCTGAAACACTGCCATTTGGGTTGGAAGGATAAACACGTCAGGGTTACATGGTGAAAGGGGAATATTTATTTTGCAATAAAAGGTTTGGAACAAATTCTACTGCCCATCCCCGAATCACTGCCTCCTCTTGCTCACAAATCCTTCCTTTAAAGAGTCCACTGCCCAATTCAACTGCGAAAGCCCGTCCCATTTCCTCCCTTCTGAATGGTTGCCTAGATCACCCAGACTAGCTAGAGCAGGCACCCCCAAACTCGGCCCTCCAGATGTTTTGAGACTACAATCCCCATCATCCCTGACCACTGGCCTTGTTAGCTAGGGATGATGGGAGTTGTAGTCCCAAAACATCTGGAGGGCCGAGTTTGGGGGTGTCTGTACTAGAGAAAGGACAAACGGCTTCATCTCTCTGATGTGTTGGGGGGGGGGACCAAAATGCGAGACAGCTGGGCCGGACCAAGACCATTTTGTTGCCTACTGTGAAGGACAACATGACACCCTTGCATTCCACAAGTGGACCAGATTGGCAGCTGAATCTTATTTCCACATTAGGGACAGAAGAGTGTTCTCCTAGGAGGAGGCTGGCTGTCTGGCTTACAAGGCTGTGTTGTACACATTTAAAACACATGACTTTCTCAAAAGAATACTGGGAACTGTAGTTCATTACAAGGTGTTGGGAATTACAACTCCGTGAGAGGTAAACCAGAGTTCCCAGGTTTGTTTGGAAGAAGCCACATCCAATCTGCTTTAAATGTATGGTGTGTATGAAGCCCACAGCCCTGTCCAATATTTTGCCAATGCTGCACATACACAAACCTTCGCGGCCTGAGGCGAGTTCACCTCATGCCGCTTAATGGCAGAGCCAGCCTAGGTTGGGGAGGGGGGACAGGGAATAGAGAGGTTGAGGAGAGGGGTCCCTACAATCTCCACACAGATGCTCTTAGGTGCCAGTAAAGACCAAAACTCTCCACATTCTTCAGTATGACCCACAATGGATTAACCTAAACTATTGCTATCAGAGTCCCATGTGGAGTTCTCTTCGGTCAACATGAGGCTTTTACAATGTCATGGCTGCAAATGGCCGAGGTTAAACACAGCCCTGGTTTCCACACACACTTGCAGGGAGGGGCAAGAGAGAGGATAAACAGGATGTAATAACTTGATGTGACACTTTCCCCTGCATATTCCAAGTGTTTTGCTTGCATTATCTCAATACCCCTTACGACAAGCCCTGTAAAGTAGGCCAGTATCATTACAGTGGTACCTCGGGTTACAGACACTTCAGGTTACATACGCTTCAGGTTACAGACTCCGCTAACCCAGAAATAGTACCTCGGGTTAAGAACTTTGCTTCAGGATGAGAACAGAAATCATGCAGCGGCGGCGCGGCGGCAGCAGGAGGCCCCATTAGCTAAAGTTCAGGTTAAGAACAGTTTCAGGTTAAGAACGGACCTCTGGAACGAATTAAGTACGTAACCAGAGGTACCACTGTATTCTTATATTACAGATGGAAGGGAGGGGAGGGGAGGCTCGGATTCCCCTGGGGAATTCAAGGGGACACAGAGATTTCAAACGGGGTCTTCCAGGTTATGGCTAAACCATTCCGACACCCCATTCCAACCATTCCAACTCCCATTGAACTCAGCGCAGCTTATTTCTGAATAACCCTTTTTGCTTTTAAATTGTTGTCAAGTCTTTAAATACTTTTTTTGGTATGGCTTTTTAAATGTTGTAATGTAGTGTTGTAAACCACTTTGACGTGTCAATCCCCAAACTTGCATCCCCATATATTGTTTGGCCAGCATGGCCAGTGGTCAAAGATGGTGAGGGGGATGCAGTCAGCCCAAAGCTGTCCTAGATGCTGCCACCAGAGCCATCAGTAAATATGGAAAATGTAGTCCATGCTATCCAACACCTCTGGGTGTTTCTGACCTAACAGAGCCCCCTCCTTTGACCCTTTCCTGGCGATCACTCGTAGCAGAATAAGATTGCCTTCCATGAAGACAGTCCTAATGGTGTGTCTGTGACTGTGGAGTCAAATTCTGGATCCACATGTCTTTCCACACTGGGGATATGGGTTTCCGGGCAAGAGCTGATCATGGTGAGGATTTGCTAAACTTGCCTTCCTCTTAGCTTGTTTCTACCCTTCATCCTGAGTTTGTGCTTCTTCAGAGTTCAAGACACCTTTGGTAAAGGCTATTTTCCAACTGGAGCACTCACAGGCCAGTGTTTCCCAATTTTCCATGCTTATTCTGATTTTTTTTTCTTTTTTCTATTAGCCTTGAGAGCATCTTTAAACTTTAAACAGGTACCACTGGCTAAGTTTGCAAAAGGGAAGGAAGTCCATCTGTTCATTGTCTTCATTTGAAGCTTCAATTTGAAATGGGCCTCAAATTACCATTATTTCAGAACTATGTGATAATTATTCTAAAATTATTTCAAATAATTCTAAGACCATGGCATGAAAGTAGCCTCGTGTCAAGGCAAAAGCAAGCTTGTCAGCTCAGCCTACAAGTGGCTTTGCATACTCTTTGAAGGCTTAGCAATAAAACCTAGGAGGTTTCCCACCAGACTTAACTGCATCGCACCACAATATGAAGCGGAAAACTTTCCCAATGCAATATGTCCATTATACAAGGCTTCACCCCCCGCCCCCCGTGCTGGTTGGAGCTGATGGGAGTTGTAGTACCAGGCACCTGAAGGCTGCATTGTGCTGTTTAGTGACGTCTGCATAGCAAAAGGGGACTAAGAAGGTGACTAGTAAATCTGACACAAAATGACACTTTGACAGAAGAGATGGGCCGTTTGCATAGGATTGCAAGTCGCAGCCTGCAAACACACCTCTGTTTAAACTTAGGTGGCTGAAAGACGTCTGTTTGAATAGGTGTAGCAGTCTGAGATCTTGCCAGGCAGTCTCCTCAGAGAGAACAAGCCCTAAAAGCACCTGGTAGCTCGTAGGTCTCTATGTAATAATTCACTAACATGCTGAAGTAATTTCTACTTTTTGCAGGAGCCTGTTTCACTCTCCTGTTCCTGCTCACTTTCCTTCTGTTAAACTGATTTGGGGGGCTGGGAGCAGCAAGGAAGAACTTGAAACGTCAATCCCCAATACTGATTGTCCCTCCACTTTAAAAAAACAACAAACACTTTATTTGTATTCAAACACACTTTGGCAATGCTCCAGCAACTATTTCTTAAAAGCACAAAGCAAATAAAAATCTAACGATATGCCATGTTAAGATACACCTCCTTTCTCCCCTTTTACACAAAAAAAGGGGCCAGGAAAAATAAGTCTGAATGCTTACCTTTGCTTCGTCATTGATGTCCCAAGTAAAGGAAATGGCGTTATAGGCTATCTCTTCAATGTTACTGATCGTGTTGAAGCTTTCCTTATAGTCAGCTGTTGATAAGAGAAAACACACACACAATATAGTATGTTAATCTATTGATGCTACATACAGGCCTAGTATAGCGTCATTTATTTTCTTCCATCTTGGAAGAACATTGATGTCTTGGAGAGCAATAAAAAAGCAACCAAGAGTTGTTGCCTGTGGGCATCTCTGCAATAAGCTTGATTTTTATTTTTAAAAAGCAAAAATAAATAAATCAGGAAATGAAACATAAAGTTCTAAAAGGAAAGAGGTGGCACCTGCTATCCTTGCCGTGCCCTGTGGTTTTGTACGATAAATGTCACCCCAGCATAACAAGGATATATACTCTTGATAATAATAAAAAAACACCCTTTAATAATAAAGGAAGATTTGCGTCTGCGTCTGCCTTTAAGTGCCAAGTGATTAATCCCTCCTTTTATTCACAGGAGGAAAGGGCTGGGAGTGCAACTCAACCTTGAACCAAAGGAACCTGGAATCTGGCCAATCACAGCTTAGCTGTAGGCAAGCAGGTATCTGCAATGCCATCTTTCATCTCCCTGCCCCAACTCTACCTGGAGCTTGAGTTGTGCCAGGGACTCAACTCATTCCTGGAACCTGTTTAACAACACCAGCAGCTCACCTCCAAAACACCTGAGTAATAAGCGACAGCAGATTTGCCCATGTGCAGAGTGCCTTTCCCTTCTACCTTGAGTCACCACAACTCATCTACACACGTTCAGGACTAAGGGCCAAGGGACACTGGAGCACAGGGCATGAGCTACAAAGCAGCCTCTACTAGACCCAAACACTCTAGGAATTAAAAACTGAACTCTGCTTTCTCGGGAGGGTGATGGTAGAAACAGAGGAATATAATCAGACGGTTGGGTTGGTTTTCTTTTTCGGAGGTGGGGTGGGGGGGGGGATGATCAAAGTTCAGAAAACGGCTGTTCAGAAAGTCTGCGGCTCCCGCAGAAGACAGAAAACAAGCGTAACAGATTTCAGCAGCCCCAAAGGCAACTCAACACAGAAATAGCATCATCTGACACCAAAACGGGCCTAAAAGCAACCAATTTGTACCAGTCACGGAAGATTATGCAATCTTACAACCCCCACTGCATGCTATTGACCAGGAGTGGCTAACCTATGGGGGTCTCCATGTGTTCTTGGACTCCCACCAGCCCTAATACACATGGCCAGGAGGATGGGAGTTGTAGTCTAGGAACATCTTGATTTATAAGTGCTGACCCACCCATTTGGGTAATTAGCGCAAGTACCCCATTATACGTTCAGAGATGTATAGCTGCCCCCTCACCCAAAAGATTAGGATGTCTTAGAATATTTCTCGCGCAACCAAAGAACTGTAATGAACAAGAACTGGAGCCATGTTGAACAGTGGCCAAAAGATAGCCTTGGGCATGTGCAGTAAAAAGAAAGAACGAACGTGAGCAGAGAACTGAATCCTACCAAGCGCTGTCCTGGCACCTGCAGCTGGGATGATTTCTTACCTATGTCAATGCACCTTTGTTTGGCTGTGTGCTGCCGAGAGTGCCAGTACTTCCAGTGCCGGAGTTGATCCTCTCTGGTTTTGTCTTCGGCAAATACAACCATGATGACACTCTTCAAAAGAGGAGGAAAAAGAGGGACAGGAGGAGAGAGAGAGCAGAGCTTAATTGACATAAAGGCCAGAGGGTCTTTGGCAAAGACACTTCACAGGGAAGGAAGCAAAGTGTTTATTAAGCTGGTAGCTTAATCTAGGCAATTCTGCTGGCCTTTTTAAGCTGAAGTGCGAACACAGCTACTCAGATATATGTAGATGCCTCTGATTTTCTAGGGGTGCAGAACCAGTGGCCTTTCAGAAGTGGTGAAGGATTATGGGAACTGTAAGGTAAAGGTAAAGGTAAAGGGACCCCTGACCATTAAGGCCAGTTGTGGCCAACTCTGGGGTTGCGTTGCTCATCTCGCTTTATTGGCCAAGGGAGCTGGCATACAGCTTCCGGGTCATGTGGCCAGCATGACTAAGCTGCTTCTGGTGAACCAGAGCAGCACACGGAAAGCGCACAGCTGGAGCGGTACCTATTTATCTACTTGCACTTGACATGCTTTTGAACTGCTAGGTTGGCAGGAGCAGGGACCGAGAAACGGGAGCTCACCCCGTCACGGGGATTCGAACCGCCAACCTTCTGATCGGCAAGCGCTAGGCTCTGTGGTTTAACCCACAGCGCCACCCGCGTTCCATGGGAACTGTAGCCCAACGTTAAGGACCACAGGCTCCCCATCCTTGCTCAACAACTTGCTATTTAGCTTCACAAAATCTGCCCACATGGGTGGGCTTGTGAAAAGAATTTCCCTGACCATTAACAGGGTGGGAGCAAGAGTCGGAAAAGTGCCAGAGCTACCCCTTGATCCAATGGCATTCAAAGCAACACCAAAAATACGGAGAGAAACTAGGGACCTAGTTGATTTATTTGGCCACTGAACAAATAATTAAAATGCACTGGCAATAAATGACCCGGGGGGCGGGGAGGAGCCTTTGGGGGTAAGCTGACTTGGTGACTCCATTCCTGTGTGGTAGCTCTTCTTTTTTAAAAAAAGAAGAAGAAGCAAAGCAAACTCGAATCCCAATAACCCATAGGTGTGCATTCAGTTAAATGGGTTGCATTCAGCTAAGTCATACACAATGTAAACCCTTTGAAATCAGTGGACTTTTGTCGTGACTTTCGGCCAATTGCAGTTTCTCGTTTTTCCCATCTTTGAGTTCCATTTTCCACATTTCCACATCACTTTGCAATTTATTTATTTATTTTTAAAAGGCTTCATGAAAATTCACCAGCATTTTCATGCAGATTTCTCCTAATAATTCACATCCGTATGCAATTTTATCCAATACTGTATACTTATTTTTCCAAAGAAATTTCCTCAAGTAGAATGTATTTTTGGGTACGTTATTTTCACTAACATGTGCATTTTTAATGTATTCTTCCCCCCAGTATATGTACACATTACTTGGCTGGAGAACTATATTGCAAAATCTAAAGAAGAGTAAATTTTGAGGGATCACTAGTTCTCAAGTTGTTTTGGAAACTGCAAATTACTGTAGGTAGGTTTTTTTTCTTTCAGTGTGAACTGAATATAATTTCTCCTCCATTCCTACTTTTAGCCCATTGATTTCAAGTCTACTCCAAATATCTGGCTTAACTGATTACAACCCATTGTGCATATTCACAATATCAAGTTTAAATTAGGTTATTGCAATATGCTCTTCACTCTTGAAAATGACTGGAAACTACAGCTGATGCAGAACATTGTGCCCAGCTTACTGCCAGAATCACTGCACACCCTTTTTGGGAACATCGGTGACTAATTCCGCTGGACTCCTAAAATTTTTCACTGCACTTACAGCAGAGGTGGTTTTAGGGCACGCGACTGGTTTGGCCGCACTAGATGCCACACTGCAGGGGTGGCCACAACAATGCTGCAGAATGGAACGTGAAAGGCCTGGGGGTGAATTTTAGTGTTGGAATTTGAGAGCCCAAAGCCCGCCACTGCTGCCAGCTTCTCCTCCCACATAGTTCCTAGTGTGTCAACTCACTCGAACTTTACTGATGGGCTGATGGATTCCTTCACCACCACTCATCTCCTTCAGTGTAATGGGATAGAACTGGCCCTTGTTTAAATACGTCATTGTATTATCTCCGGGCTTCTGCCGAAGCGATTTAGAAGCTTCCAGTGTGTATTCGAAGTTGTTCCTGAAAAACCAGAAGGGGGAAGACTTAGGAGCCAATTATATCTGGAAAGAATCTGAACATAACAAAGGTGTACACAAATGCTACTTTTTAGTGTAATGACATTCTAAATCATGAAATCTGTTTATTTAGGACTAGCAAATCATGATTCAAAGATATTGGGCAGGGGGAACAAAGGGTAAGTTAAAAAGCTCTCTCTTTATAGACATTTTATGAGTTATGCTTTTACACCCTATAAATCTCTTCTGAGCAGGCATACGGCGATTATCTGTCTATCAGTCAAATTCATGCTCTAAGAGCTCAAGCTGGTGCACATGGGGCAATATCCTGTTATCATCACCAATCACAACACACCCATGCAGTAGGATAGGACAAGACGGTGACTTGCCCAAGCTCATCTCAGCGGCATATAAATAATAAAATGATGATGATGGAACAGGATGTCCGTATTTTCATTGGGAAAATGGTGGCGGGTATGCTAGTTCTCCTGAGCTCGGGGTTCAAACAGCAGAAGCCCAGGCTGCACGCAACATACAATTAAAGCACGTGGCTTCTCCCAAAGAATCCTGAGAGAATTCATGTGCTTTAAATGTATGGCTGTGTACTCAGCCCAGCAGTCAGTGCAACATGTCAGGGAATAACACTAAAACCTAGGCAAGTCCAGGTGATCATCCACTCAGCTTGCCACCCACCGGGGTTCACGTCTTCCATTCCACAAGCATGAGCAGGGAGCGTAAGCAAGAAGGCAGAGCAATACTGAGGGTGTGCCAAGTCAAGCCCTACTGTGTGCCAGAGAGGGAGGGAGAGAATTTCACAACAGTTGGATCTAATGGATAGGAGATTACCCAGCAATGCTTTCAAACACGTAGTCTTCAGAATTCATGCCGGCCATCCGGAGGTTCAGTTCGGCAGGAAAGAAAACCTGAAAGTATTAATAATTGTTTCAAGCATAGTTGGCAGTTTAAAAACAACAACAACAACAGTGGTCCAGTCCTAAATTTATCATTAATGAAGTGTTTAACATGCCCCTTAACTTGGCATGTTTACTGCCGTCCACTTAATATGTGCACCAGGGGTGGGGGGAAGAAAAAACTAGGCCAGCACAAGGCAGGGCACTGTGGAAAAAGCTGATTTTCACACTTTCAAAGTGTGGCATTTCCAATATCTTTCAAGAGCCCTATAAGAAGAAAAAGCTTTGCTCCCGTTCTGACATATGAACAAGGTATTCTGAGTTTTAGAGGGTTTTACGCTTAGGTCCACAGCTGTTTCTTTCTGTGATGCTGCATTTAGCACACTTTTCCTTTTTTTCTTTTTTAAACACACAGATCATGTACATATTCCTGCCGTGCTGATATCATTACCACACATTCAAGCTGAAGGAGCTCTCTCTCTCTGCCCTGTAAAATGAGCCATGTGCTTTTGCTAGTGATTTCGCATTCTATAGTGGTTGCTTTTGTTTTAAATTTAGTACATTACACCCACAGGCCTTTGAGAAAATCTTCTATTTCTAATCCACCGGATTGATATTTCAGGTTTACATAAGAATTAAAGAGAACCTGATACCCATGCACAGATTAAGGAGCAGTGCGCTAAATCAGATGGGCAAGGGGAAGAAGGGGTGCAATAATTATTTATCGACAGGACTTGTAGGCATTGTGGACTTTTAAGAAAAAGGTCAAACTTTCTGTGATTACGTGAGCCACCTGTATTTATTTAGTTTTTATAAACTAAATCAAATTTGCATGATGCCTTATTCAGCATAAATTTATTTCAAAGTTTTTACTACCCGACACAATTTACTCTGCTTTTGCTAGTAACTGAGAAGGCCACTGGGGAAAAATATATATTATTCATCGACTGCTCTGGCTTCGGAGGTTTGTCAGCCAAGGTCTACCAAACTGCTTTGAATCTATCTGCAAACTGGGTGGGGAACCTCTGACCCAGGGGGCAAATGAAGCCGTTCAGGCATCTCTTATTTGGCTCCAAGGGCTTTCGCCCAGGTGACACCCACTACTCTGCCCTGCAACTTTTGAATGCTGTTGTCTGGCTGGAATGTGTCCTTGAAATGCCTCTTTCTTGCCTGGATGGAAGGTTGTGTGTGAGAGAGAGAGAGACAGAGAGAATGTGAGAGAACATGTGCCTTGCACATGAGTATGCATGTAGTGAAAGCTCTGGCTTTTGCACAAACAGAATCTAGTTTACTGTATGAAGAAACGATTCTTGTACATTGCTCCGCCCACTTCTGCTTCAGGCCCCGCCCACCACTGATATGCAGCCCCCCAGAAAACCACCCATGATAGCCTATGGCCCTGAGGCTGAAAAATGGATCTCCACCACTGTGTTAAGGGTTCAAAAGCTGCTTTTCTTAAATACATGTATAGTGGTACCTTGGCTTGGTTGACGAACAAATTGGCTGCTGAATGCCGTAAACCCGGAAGTAAGTGTTCTGGTTTGCGAATGTTTTTCGGAAGTCGAACGTCCAACGTGGCTTCCGCTTGAGTGCAGGAAGCTCCTGCAGCCAATCAGAAGCCAGGCCTTGGTTTTCAAACAGTTTTGGGAGTCGAATGGACTCCCGGAACGGATTAAGTTCGAGAACCAAGGTTCCACTGTAAATTGCAGTGCAACCCTGTGCATGCCTATTCAGAAAGTTCTATGGAATTCAACAGGATCTCAACCTTAACAATTTACTTTCAAGATGCTCCAGAAGCCACATTTCTGCAGCTCAACACTGCAGCCTGTGGCTTTTTTGTGCTCCCGTGGCAAACCCAGCCACCCTCAATGTGTCAAGTGCTGGACAGAGCATGCTCAGCAAAAGAGGCAGGTTGTTTCTGTACCTCTTGCACGCCTTCTTTGAAAGACTCTGAGAAGGTGGAATCCGGAGTACGGCGCTGGGAATTCTGAGGCTGGGCGCTGGAGCTAAACTGGTCAGCACTCAGGCTCCTGTCTAAAACCACCACCCGCTCAGGTGCCTCTGGGTGATAGACAGCTGGAGGGATGCCCACTGTAAAGCTGTGCGGCTGAGTTTCCGTCTTGATCGAATGGGTGGGCATGGATGCGATGGAGACCGTGACAGTCGTGTCCGGAGTAGTCAGGTGGCCCCGCTTGTCAACACCCATCTGGGAAGTGTGCGGAAGAACGATATTCAAAGGCATGTTTTTCAAGACTTGCACTCGGTTTTCCCCAGCAGAAATGAGCGACTGTTCCGCCATGTTCGGTATACAGTTCCTAAACAAATGAGAGGTGGCAGATTAAGCAATTGGGAGTGGGAGGCGGGAAAAAATTCTAAAATGGCAGGCCCTGGAGCCCAAGCTTGCCTCATGTCAACTCCCTTCTCTGGGAAGGATTTCCCCCGTCTTACATTTATACAGGGCCGGCCATCCCATGAGGCAAAGTGAGGTGACTGCCTCAGGCGGCAGAATCCACTAGGGCAGCAGATTCCAATGTCAATCTTCCTTCCCTCCTTGTTCCTGGTGTAGCTCTCCTTCATGGCTTCTTCCCTGGCAAGGAGCCAGGTGCCATTTGGGGGCCCACCTCAGGTGCCAAAATGTCTAGGGCCAGCCCTGCATTAATGCCCCATATATCTTCCATCATGGAACCAAGGCAGCATACATGAGGTTCCCAGGTACCCAATCCAAGCACTGGATTTGCTTAACTTCAGCAAGATGATGGCTTCATGTGCCTTCAGATCATACACTGGGGTTTCCCAGTGTATTCTTATTCTTATTTAACTTTCTATACTGCCCTTCATCCGAAGATCACAGAGCGGTTTACAATATAAAAACACAAAAAGACATACCATAATAACAAACAAAAACAGTAACACACCCACCCACCCCAGTTTAAAAGGCTATGGATTGTTTAATTAGCCAAAGGTCTGGGAGAAGATGAATGTATGTAATGAAGGTGACAGGCAACCCTCCCTGGGGAGAGCATTTCACAAATAGGGAGCTAATGAAGAAAATGCCTGTTCTCATGTTGCCACCCTCCAGACCTCTTGCAGAGGAGGCATAGAAAGAAGAGCCTCAGATGATGGTTGTAGGATCCAGGTCAGTTTGTACGGTGAGATGCGGTCCTAGAGGTTTTGCAGTCCTAAGCCGTCTAAGGCCTTAAAGGTCAAAACCAGCACTTTGAATTAGGCCCAGAAACTAATTGGCAGACAGTACAGTCGGGTCAGTATTGGTGTTATATGCTCAACTGTCTTGCCTCATTGAGCAACCTGGCTGCTGAATTCTGTGCCAGGTCCAGTTTCCAAACCATCTTCAGAGGCAGCCCTACGTATAACACATTGCATAATCTAACTTAGAGGTTACCAGAGCACAGATGACAGAGGTAAGGCTATACCTGTCCACATAGGGGCACAGCTGTGCCACCAACTGAAGCTGATGGAAGGCATTCCATGCCACCAAGGCCACCTAAGCCTCAAGTGACAGCAAGGGGTCCAGAAGTGTCCCCAAGCTGTGTACCTGCCACTTCAGAGGGAATGTAACCCCATCAAAAGCAGGCGACCTTCCATCCATCTGGTATAAGGAACCACCCATTAACAGTGCCTCAGCCTTATCTGGATTGAGTTTCAGTTTACTGGCTTTGATCCAGGCCATTACCAAGGCAAGACAACAGTCCAGCACATCTACTGCCACACCTGCAGATACAAAGAAGCAGAGGTGTGTGTCATCAGTACATTACTGACAACATACTCCAGAACTTCAGATGACCCCACTCAGCGGTTTCATATAGATATAAGCAGCATAGGGGATAAAATCAAAGCCTGATGAACCCCATGTTGAAGGCTTAACAGGGCCAAAGAGCATCACTCTCTGGAAACAACCATCCAAGAAAGATTGGCACAACTGTAAAGCAGTGCCACCCACCCACAACTCAGACGGCCTCTCCAGAAGGCTATAGCCAGTGTATCAAAAGCCACTGAGAGGTCAAGAAGAACTAACAAGCACACATTTCCACTGTCTCTCTTCTGACAGAGGTACAGGGCGACCAAAGCAGTTTCTGTGTCAAAACAGAGCCTAAACCCCAATGGAACTGGATCTGGAAAATCAGTTTCCTCCAAGAGCGCCTGGATCTGATCTGCAGCCACCCACCCAAGAATCTTGCCCAATAAGGGGAGATTGGCAACTGGCCAATAATTACTTCGATTTTCCAAATCCAATGAGGCTTTTCTTGAGGAATGATTCTACTCCTCCCTCCTTCAAGCTGGCAGGGACCACCTTCTCTTGCAGGGAGCCGTAAATCACCTCCCTGACCCAGCCAGCTGTCCATCCCTGCTAGTTTTTCTTATGAGCCAAGAGGGGCAAGGGTCCATAGAGCATGTGGTTGCCCTGACTGATCCAAGCACCTTCTCCACATCCTCAAGCCTTACTAACTGAAGCTCATCCAACGTAGCAGGACTAGACAGTACACTGGGTAACCTCTCAAGATTCAGCAGTGGAGTCCAAGTCCTGGCAGATGCAAGCAATTTTATCCTCAAAATGCTTTGCAAACAAGTCACAGCAAACTACTGTCAGTTCTGCCACCTCCTTTAGGCCAGACTATAAATGGTCCCGCACTACCCGGAAAAGCTCTGCTGGACAGCACCATGTGGACGCAATGGAGCAGCAAAGCCTACCTTCTTTGCTGCCTTCACTGCCACTAGGTAGACTTAATGATGAGCCCTCAACAGTGTTCAGTTGCCTTTGAGTTTTTCTCCACTGAGCTTTCTTGTTCTGGTTATACTCTGGTGAGAGAACGGCTGCATACACACCAACGCATTTGTAGCACAAAAACCGTAGCTTTTCTCAATCCAGAATCTTTAATGCTCTTCTTCAACATGCTGCTTTCAATCTTGATTTAGTCTAGATCCTGCCATCCACGAAGCCATGTATAATTACTTGATACACATTTGAAAACCCTCCCCGTTGATTATGTTATTCGTGCCTTTTCCTCCAGGCACATGCCCCGGGTGAACGAAGGAAGTGGTGATTGCCATCTTGGTATGACCCACATCACTGGATATGCATGGATGCAACCCCCACCCCAATTACCAGGACCATCTCTTTTCAAATGGACACACTGCAGGGTAACTCAGAATAAATCTGCAATGAAATTTTATTTCCAGTTTCTCAGGATGGGCAAAAAACAACAATGCAACAAAACTAGATTGTGTGTGGATAATGTACAAAATGCAAGTACTCAGTCTCCATTGATTTCAGAATAAAATGTGTGCAGCCAAAGACTATCCACATAAATAGCTTTAAAATTCACATGGAGTGCATTTTACGCATCAACATAATGATGCAATAATTCTGATACATCCAGTACTGGAGAAATCATTACCTGTAAAGGTGTCGGGTTTTTCCCTCATCCTTCAGCAACTCTGTTTCTAGCACAGACCTGCCTGCTCCCTGCCGTTACCTCACTACAATTTGAATGACGTGAGCCAACCCATTTTGGGTGAGTGGATGTGGACCAGACAGAGTAAAGGGAAATGAACAGTCTGTCCTTTTAAGTTGTCTTCCAGTGCCTTGACTCCATTCACTAGCTACCGTAAAAACAATCATACCATTGATGTGCAGCCATGGCTTTCCAAGCCTAGGCTGAAGACATCCCCATCAATAGGTACATTCCACATAGGAACAGGCAGAACAACATCTTTCCAATATATGTGTTTCCATCATGGGAGTATTATTAATAAATTTGTGGCAACCTGGAGCTATCAAAAAAAGAGGCAGTTGAAACTCATCATGCACCTCCAACTTTTCAAGCTACGTTGCATCTTCCACAGCAGCTCTATGATCTTTTTACCTTGACGGACAGGGTTCCTGGCCACAAAGAGAACTCCTAGGACTCTAGGCATTCTAGTGCTACTCCTCTTGTGAATGGTCAGGCCTGCCAACATGGACCTACTCATCTCTATTTACTTTGCTCTGCCTGCCACCAGGCAAGGACAAAAGTGGATACCGTTGGCCAAACTTCATTCATGTGATACCTGAGGAGCAGAGATGGGGAACCCCTGGCCTTCGAGATGCTGTTGCCTCCAACTATCTTTCTTTCTTACTTTCTTTTTTTTAAAAAAAAGCATTTCAAGTTTGAATACTGAACCTTTTGCCATGTTCTTGGTCAGAATGATCTACATCTGGTTTCACTGCTGACGTTCTCCTTTCCCGGGGAACCTTCAGGTACAAAAAACAACAACACACAAAAGAATGAACTGAAACCTAGTAGGAGAACATTATATAAGCAAGTTCTCTTTTAATTCAAAGCATCACCACAATGTAGCAACGGGAAAGACAAGAGATATGTTACCTACTGCTGATATTATTTAAAGGCACAGGCTTTTTGATTCTGGCTTTGCAACTGTCTGCGGAGAATAACTTGATTCGTCATCTCCTCTACCTTGTGTCCCAAGCCTAGCAGAAAAGATGAGTTGGAAGTCGCAGAACTGCTTCCCAAACAGGTTTGGGATCATCGTGGCAAAGCATCACGTAAACTTCCCAAATTCTAACTCTTTCCTCCATGCCTCTATTCCAAAGCCTGGGTTGCGTTTGATTAAGTCAGGCTCAAAGTAGTCCCATTGAAAGCAATTATCCACTGACTGCAATGGGTCTAGTCCAAGAGAAATATTTCTGGGTATAACCCTTCCCTTTTAAAGAACAAGCTCTCATCCCCCCCTTTTTTTGGATGGGGGAGTCAATTTTTTAATTAAATTTTAAAATCTTTACATATGAATTCCAGATTCCAAATCTTTTATGCATTTCTCTTTAAGCTTTGACTTCCCATCTTTCCCTCCATGCTATTCTTAATCCCATCCCATTTACATACTGTATTCTAATAAACATTTCACCTAAGACATTCTTCTGTTTAATATATTATCAATTTTCTACCACTGCTCGTATTTCAAATCCTGCTCGCTAAGAATCAGGTCTCATTCCTGTATCTGTAAGTTGCTAAATGCTTCTGAATAATGCAAACATAACACATTTTCCCCCCTCTTAAGAAACACTGGCTTAAAGGCTAGTTGAAACAAATAAAGCGTGAAGTATATAAGCAGAAACCATAATTTCAACAGTTGCCAGTTTCTACTTTGAAGACTAGATACACAAACCAATTTTCACATGAGGTGGAATTAGCTCAACATCCTCCAGCTCTGAAATATGCTGTATCAGCAACACCCTTGCATTTAAACATTTTGCCTGGCAAATGCACACCACGTAAATGACAGTGTAGCTGATGAAAACTTCTTAAATGCTATAGTAAATGGCTTCCAGCACAAGCTTAGCAAATCTAAGTGAGACAGAGATTAAAATGCTGCATATGTTTAGGGTGGTGGGCAGTGGAAGAACACAGAACCGAAAGTGTAAGCTCCCTTGCAAGTCAACCATGAAGTCAACCTGGCTCAGTTGGTTAGGGCTAATAACTAACACCACCAAGGTTGCAGGTTCGATCCCCGTATGGGATAGCTGCATATCCTTGCACTGCAGGGGGTTGGACTTGATCAACTTTCAGATTTGAAAATAAAGGATCAGCAGCCTCAAAAATAAGGGATCAGCAGCCTCACCTGTCCCAGGGACAGTCTACGGGATATCTAACAATCCAGGATAGCAGCAGGAAGCAGCCGGAAATGGCAGTGGAATAAGGGAATTTCTCACAAAAAAAAGTGAAGGTTGACAGCTATGGACTTGATGATCCTCACAATCCCTTCCAACTATACAATTCTAGGATTCTAAGTAAGGGCTGCAATTTTCAGAATGTGGATCTTTCATTGCTAATTTGCACATTTCAGAAATTCTCATGTCACGCATCCAAGCTAAACCCTTATTTGCATTTATTTATTTCTTGCATTTATATTCTGCCTTTTCTCTCTCTCCAAAGGTGCTCAAGGCAGCGTACCTGGCCCTCCACTGTCTTATGTATTCCCCAAAGGACCCTGTGAGGAAGGTGAGGCTAAGAGGCAGTGACTGCACCATGGGCACCCAAGCGAGGTTCATTCTTGGCCAAGTGGGGCTTTGAACACTTGAATCACTACATCCCATTGGCCCACACATTAGGGGTGGACATGCACATTAAAAGGGGGGCGGATGGGAATCACATTTCCGAAACCTGTCTTTGGCTTGTAATGCTAATTAGGATCAGGGTGGCATTTACAAGAAAGTAGGGGCAAGCAGAGAAAGGGCAGCATTCCTTAGCCCACTGATTTCCCCCCCTGGATTTTCCCAAATGGAGCAGGGAGGTATGGAAGATGTGCCAAGCTAAAATGCGGTTACTAACTTATTACAACTTAATCTGTCTGCTTGGCTTTGTTTTTCTTTACACCCACACAAAGCACAAAAAGAAAACATTTAATGCAAACACACCCAGTTAGTTGGTAGGAGCTCAGCCTTAAGACGATGATTTGTCTGTAGAAAAGCTTGAGGGTGATACCTTTCCTTGCTCAGAGATGAGTGTGTGCTTGTTAAGGAGGCTTCCAAGGCCCACAGCTGCGAAGCTAAGTTTCTCTTGTTGCCCAACTCTTCTTGTGAAAGGCTTGTGAAAGCTTTTTTATTATTATTTACAAGCTAAGAGCTGGTGGTGGTTGGACAACAGCACTGACAGATCAGACCAGTAGCCCCTCAAGTCCTATAGCCGGTCTGACTGGTTTTGGGGTATTCAGAGCAAGCATATATTAAAGCACAGAACTGAGCCTCTTGGTTAGAGTGTGGTGCTGATAGCACCAAGGCTGCAGGTTCAATCCCTGTACGGGACGGCAACACAGTCCTGCACTGCAGGGGATTGAACTAGATGATGCTCAGGGTCTCTTCCAACTCTGATATTCTATTCTTATTCTATGTTGTAGTGGGCGACACTAGTTTTAGGGACCACTGTTAACATGAGGCTCTGTTGCCCTGGAGCTCATAATTAACAGTCTTTCCTTGTCCCCTCAGTTCTAAGAATTCGGGTGCTTACATAGCTATTAAGAGCTGAAGGAGCTCTTTTTGAAGGCAGAGGGTCTTCTCGGTAGTGGCGCCCACCCTGTGGAACGCCCTCCCATCAGATGTCAAGGAAATAAACAACTATATGACTTTTAGAAGACATCTGAAGGCAGCCCTGTTTAGGGAAGTTTTTAATGTTTGATCTTTGACTGTATTTTTTATATTTTGTTGGAAGCCGCCCAGAGTGGCTGGGGAAACCCAACCAGCCCTGTTTAGGGAAGTTTTCAATGCTTGATCTTTTATTGTATTTTTTATATTTCGTTGGAAGCCGCCCAGAGTGGCTGGGGAAACCCAACCCAGAGTGGGTGGGGTATAAATAAATTATGATGATGATGATGATTATTTCTTCACCTGGCCAACCAAGGGTGAGGGGGCATGCTCTCCCACCCCCAGTTTTGGAACTGGGAAGCACTCAGATGCTTGGAAAGAGGAAGGAAACGGGGCATTCCAAATGGGACATGCTCTGGTCAGTCAAAAGGCACACCTCACATGGCACTGGGTACACATACTGATAATTGCTGCAATTCTACATAAATCAGGTGTGGGGGAACGCGTGGCCCTCCAGATGCTGTTGGCAATGCAACCCACATCACTCCTGACCAATGACTATTGCTGGTGGTGGTGGGTTTGATGGGAATTGGAGTCCTACTTATCTCTAGTATAAAGCACAAGGCAGTGCAAAGCTACCAGAGCAAGGCAAAGGAGGATTACGCTTGGAGACTCTCTCCTGACTCAATGAAGAGGAAAAGGAAGAAGTGAGCAAACATAGGGTACTGCTTTGCTCCTCACAAGGCTGTCCCTGATGGCAACTTTAATTCAAAAGGGCCTTGACCGCAGCTGCAGCTGCATCTGGTAGAAGAGAACTCCACACATCAGCTTAGCTTTAACCAAGTGATACATTACATTTCTAATAGGTTAGCGCCTCTTCCATTTAATCTACTATAGGAAAACTCAGAATGAGGAAACCTTCCAGGGCTATGCAGTTGTTTATAAGGAAGGTGGGTTGAAAAGAAAGAGAATTAGGTGCTCATTTCCCAGGAGATATACTACAATTTGGGCACGGACAAGTCAAAACGTAAGAGCAGCTTCAATGGATGAGCCAAACAGACCATCTACCCCAGCAGCCTGCTTCTCCACACTGGCCAATCAGATGTCTTTTTGGGAGTCCACAAGCAGGGAAGGATGGAGGCAAGAGCCCTCTTCTGCCTCTGCCCCAGTAACTGGCCTGCTGCCTCTGAAATACGGTGCTACACACAGAGCATGTCCTTTATGAATATGTCTAAGAGCATTAAAGGGGGGCAGTTCAGCTTTCAATGTTATTGTATGGCTGTGGGAATTCCATAAATCAATCACATGTTGTGTGAAGGAGCGTTTCCCTGCCAATCTGTTTCAATGGACATCACTGAAAAGGAAAGACACACACACACACACAGAGAGAGAGAGAGAGAGAGAGAGAGAGAGAGAGAGAACCCAAAAGCAAAGTATGCCAACTACTACCAACGCCTTGCCCTGTTAAAGAGAGATTCCAGAACAGGTTGCTTAGACAACTGGAAAAGTTACTTATCCAATACTTGTTTTTCCTTTTTGAGTCATCTAACCAGAAGTTGTTATTTTATTATTTGTAGCCACTACAAAAGCAGCTGTATCATGTTCCCAGCTAAGTGGTAAAAGGCATGGCCTTTCTCCCCTTTAAGGAAGGCACGTGAAACAACAAAGCACACTCTGCTGGCCTGTTTTACGAGTCCTAGCCAAGTGCCAACGTTGTTACCTTGTAATAGTCATACAACAGTCCCAAGGCAGCAGCGCTGTCCTCATCCCCATTGATGCTCATCATGGCTTTGGTAGCTGCTGTAAGAGGGTTTTCGAGAAAGGACTTCCAAGCTTCATCCTCGCTGGTGTAGGGTCGCCTCTGGGAGTAGAGCGCTTCATTCTGAAGAACCAAAACTGGCCTTTTGCTTCATAGAGAGGGAGATGAAACAAAACACACAATTACAAAACACACTTTGGGCTGGGACCCAAAGAGGTCTGTGCAGACGTCTAAGCACTTCCACCACGCATGCGAGGTTGTGCAAGGAACCCAACTAAGGGCTCATCCACATTTTGTTTGCATTGTGTACCAATTAATTGCCCCAGGCAGGTCCAAGAACTTTTCTCATTGTTCCGCAGTTGTGCCTTGCAAAAATCCGACCTTACCTGCTGAATTGAGGCTCACTTAAGCCAAACCCCTCTCTGGATTTTCTGAGCATCTGGTAAGATTCTGATTCAGTGGGTAAGATTGGATTTTTGCAAGGCACAGCTACAAAATGAAGAGAAAAACTCTTGAACCATGGGGGATTAATTGGTACAGGATACAGTCAGAGTACAGGCCAAGTGAGTGGGTGAATGAGCCCTGGGTACGTTGAGACAATGTTCTGGAGGGTCTGCTAGTTCCCCCTGCACACAGCAGCAGAGACAGAAAATCAGTTTCTCAAAAACTGGTGTGCTTGTCGAACATTTTGAACATGCAGTTATGTTGCTGTTCTTTGCTCTGGTGGAAAAGCTTGCTATCCTATCATGTACCAACTTCATAAGAAGAAGAATCACAGTCTTTGAATTCTTCAGAAATACCTCATTGTTTTATCTGGAACACTTTTAGCCATGCAAAGGGCTTGCACACTCAAACTAACTGCTTCCACCCTCTTGCCCAATCATCACTGTTTACTGCTAGGGATATATCATTATGCAGGAAGGGAACAGAGAGGCCCTCTCATTGGCTGCCCTCCAGCCATGATGGAACTTACCACCTAAGCTTTCAGAACATATATTTTAATAAACATTCCATTCTTTTTTTCAGAAAGAAAGAAAGAAAGAAAGAAAGAAGAAACCAAGAATTGCACAACCTCCAACGTAGACTAGCTTTTTGTTGACCAAGCTCTAAAGAGATCTGGGAGAGGATGAACTGAATTTTAATTAAACTTTTATCTTGATATTTTTTCCAAGAGGCATTGTGCTTAGAGCTTAATTATACATTAAAATATCTGCCTTGTAACTAGTCAGATGATTGGCCTATCTAACTCAGGGATGTCTGATTTGAATGCCTGAAACTCCTGGGAACCAGACAACAGGTCTAACATAGGATTTTGTATGTCTAACAATGCAGGCATCCCCAACCTTTGGCCCTCCAGATGTTTTGGACTACAGTTCCCATCATCCCTGACCACAGGTCCTGTTAGCTAGGGATCATGGGAGTTGTAGGCCAAAACATCTGGAGGGCCGCATGTTGGGGATGCCTGAACAATGCCATCTTATGCATTCAGAACCAAGTTCCACTGAGTTGAGTGAGCTTTAGTCCCAAGTAAATGCATACAGGATTGCCGTCTAAGACACGTGCTTTGACAGTGAACGAAGACCTCCCAGTTATTTTGTCCCGAGCTTATAATATTTGAAGTAAAAAATAAAAATAAATCACCTATGTTTTTAGGGGGGAGGAAAGCTTCAGAAGAAGTCTTTACTGTATTTGAGGCTTCTATATTTGAAAAGCCAATGGCATAAACGAAATATTTCAAACTGTGTTTTAAAACTATAATCTTGATTTCTGAATGCTAGAGGTTGACAATGCAATACCAATGGCTTTTGGTCACCCTTGGAACACAAACGACCCAGAGCTACCCCAAGGCATGTATATCTTCAGTATCGCATGCATTTATTCTCTGCACAAATTTTGTGTAAAAGCAGTACCAAAATGAAAACCTTCCTGGACTTACTCGCAGTCCAGAAAGGACCCAGGCCAATAACTGCAAAGCACCAGTTTCAAGTGAAGCTTTTCATTAGCTGTGACTCACTGCTGAATAAACTCATAAAGCGGCTTGTTTATTTAGTTCCCTAAATCCACTTACTCTGAGGTCTTAATGTGCCCATAAGCAAGCATGTGCTGGGTTATGTCCACTAGCAAAGTAGTATCCAAAGAGCTTACTTTTGGCTTAGAGCTGGTTGGAAACCAGCCTTAGTTTGGTGTGAGGACATCTTGGAGCATTCAAAAAGAAGAGTTATTTTTAGACAAAAGGTTATTTTGGGGGGTACTTTTTGCAAGAAGATGTCTCAGCTGATGCATACCCTCCAACATTTCTCCGGTGAAAATAGGGACGTCCTATTCCACAACAACAACAACAACAACAACAACAACAACTTCATTATTTATACCCCGCATATCTGACAGGGTTGCTCTAGCCACTCTGGGCAGTTTCCAACACATAATAAAACATTACAAAACTCCCCTATACAGGGCTGCCTTCAGATGTCTTCTAAAGGTTGTATAGTTACTTATCTCCTTGGCTCGGAGGTCGCATAACTCCATACCTTCCAACATTTCTCCAGTGAAAATAGGGACGTCCTAAGGAAAAGCGGAACATTCCGGGATCAAATCAGAAACCGGAACGGCTTCTGTAAATCCAGGGCTGCCCCTGGGAAATAGGGACACTTGGAGGGTCTGCTGTTGAATCAATACTGCCAGATCTGGGTTCACACCCATTTAAAACACTGTTTCCCCTTCAGCATACACAAAGGTTAGTTAGTATTTAAGACAAAATTTAAGTTTTGCTTAAAATATTGCCAGGGGCTGAAAAACGGGTAGGGGAGGAATAAAACCTGCATGAAATGTGAGATACCATCAGTCCTTGAAGCAAAAGTCTTATGGAAACCTATAGCTGTATTTTTACTCTATACACACAAACCACATTCTCAGTTCGCTTCATGCATTTGACAAAGAACAATGTTGCTTGTAACAGCTCATGCTGCTTTGTATTTTGCCACTGAGGAATAGAAACCAGCCTGCGGAGCCCAGGGAACCTTGTGGATGGGTCACAAAGCACAGGTATTTCGGATTTCTCTCCTACACACTTACACAGAACGGGAATTTAAACCAACAAGCAGGTCTTAAACAAAAAGTAACTTTCTGCTGATTGGCAACTCCAGTAAGACATATATGGGGTGGAATTCGAGTTTTTTACTCAAAGTAGGCCTACTGAAGGTGGGACGTGGGTGGTGCTGTGGGTTAAACCACTGAGCCTCTTGGGCTTGCCAATCAGAAGGTTGGCAGTTCGAATCCCCATGACAGAGTGAGCTCCCATTGTTCGGTCCCAGCTCTTGCCCACCAAGCAGTTCAAAAGCACATCAAAATGCAAGTAGATAAATAGGTACCACTCCGGTGGGAAGGTAAATGGCATTTCCATGTGCTGCTCTGCTTCGCCAGAAGCAGCTTAGTCATGCTGGCCACATGACCCGGAAGCTGTCTGCGGGAAACCTTTTGGGAAAGTGCTGTATGAATATTTTCTAACAATGAGACCATGGCCTTTTCTGTGCTGGCACCAGGAAAAATAGAATAGAAAGAAATAAGCTTTCAAGGAGTGTTTTAATCACATGTGACAAAGCCTGCGTGCTGTCCACACTTCATTCTGCTCTTGTGACTCTATGAGTGACAACGAAAGCCAGTGTGGTGTAGTGGTTAGAGTAGGACCTAAGAGACCAGGTTTAAACCCCCGCTTGGCCATGAAGCTCTCTGAATGGCCTTGGGCTGGTCACTGCCTCTGAGACTAACCCTACCTCACAGTGTTGTTGAGGACATTAAATGAGATGAGGGAAGAACAATGTCCACCACCTAGAACTCCTTGGAGAAAAAAATGTGGGATATAAATCTATTCTAACAACAACAAATGCTATTTCCCCATCCCTAGCATGCCTGAGCCACAAGCTGGCAAAATACCTAGTACAGTGGTACTTCAGGTTACAGACGCTTCACGTTACAGACACTTCAGGTTACAGACTCCACTAACCCAGAAATAGTACCTCGGGTTAAGAACTTTACCTCAGGATGAGAACAGAAATAGCGTGGCGGCGACGCGGCAGCAGCAGGAAGCCCCATTAGCTAAAGTGGTACCTCAGGTTAAGAATAGTTTCAGGTTAAGAACGGACCTCCAGAACGAATTAAGTTCTTAACCCGAGGTACCACTGTATGGAAAAGCACTGTATTATACAAATGCCCTTTCTTAGTCTCTTGTCATCAGGTTCTGTGGATCCAGATCAGAGAGATTTACCCTTGAAATAGGATTTGCAAGCAGGAGATCGCCAGGGATACTTTTTCTAAGGGCCTCCGAGTCAGCGGGAGAGGATCAGGGTGCTCCGCCTCCCGACCCATGCCATCACTACTGGCGACCCATTCTCCTCCCTAGGCTGCTGTGTTGCAAAACTAGAGGCTGCCTTGTACCAGCAAGCAAGGGAGGCGCAGCAGCCGCGCTGAGGAATACAGGCAGAACCCTTAATTTGAAATCTGACAGCTCTGCCCATACAGTCACCAGGGCTTCCCAAAATTTGTGCAAGATTGGTGCAATGCTGTACAGTACTCTTTGTTCCCTCACAAAATGCATATTTAGTAATATGGAAAGGGAACCACTGTCCTCTGCCCTGCCCTGCATCAACACCTTGTTCTGTGTTAGCATTCCCCAACCTGGTGCCCACCGGATGCTGTTGGGCTTGCATCTTGCATCAGCCTCAGTCGGCATGGTCCATCATCAGTGGCAATGGAGCTGTAAACCCAGCAACAGCTAGAGGGCAAGCCTTCATTTTATTTTGCAAAGCAATTGCAAAAAAACCAACGTTCTTGGTTGGCCTGTGACAGGCATCCCCAACCTGCGGGCCTCCAGATGTTTTGGCCTACAACTCCCATGATCCCTAGCTAACATGACCAGTGGTCAGGGATGATGGGAATTGTAGTCCAAAACATCTGGAGGGCCGAAGGTAGGGGATGCCTGGCCTATGACAACCAACATGACCCCTCTCCACAAAGGCTTTGTACACACCATACATTAAAATCACGTATTACCTCGTCCTCAAGTATCCTGGGAACTGGATTCTAAAACACATTCATCTCATTTCACATAAAATCGAGTCTCTCCTTCACTAGATTACCTCCCGCGTGACCAACGTTAGCTAATCACAATTGAGCTACTAGAGAACTTTCTAGAATTCAGTTGCCAACCAATCAAATTTAAATACATCGTAATGCATATAAGTCTCGTCCTAAGGCTTCCGCTGAGACTTTCTCTGAGCGACAGCAATTCCCCCTTGCTCTGGTGTATTTCTGCTCCATTGGCACAGTTCTCATCTCCCCTCAGGTGGCACTGAAGGCTCAGCCCTGACAGAACTAGTTACGCTGAATTCCTAGAGATGAAACTGGGCCTACTAGACTGTGCATTTGATGTTCGGAGAAAAGTTTCCCATATGGAGTATGCGGGAAATCGCTTTCTGTCCTGTCAGGTCATTTGCACCAATCACACACTTTTGCCCCATCAACAGGCTAATCAGACTCCAATGCATACACCACGTGACAAGTGCATACTCCTCACATGACAGACACATGACAAATTGTACATGCAGTGGGAGCAGTATCAGGGCAAGATAAAAATCATATTGGGTGGTGTTCCCTCTGCTGTAAATGGTTAGGAGTGGTGAGGAAGGAGACACAGGGAAGAATTCAACCTAAAATGAAAAAGCACACAGGCAAATACCACCCCCATTCAGATTATAAGTGGAACAGCCAATAACATTAAAATCTGTCAAAAATCAAAGCTTTTGTAAGCATCCTCTCTCGTTGCAACCATCCGCCCCAAATAAAATGCGCAAATCTCCATTAAAAATTAAAAATAAAAGAACGTAGAAAGAATTATCTTCAGAGCTATCAACAAAGCACAGGATTTGGCAGTAACTCAATCTCTCCCCTGAGCTGCAGGTTCTTTGAGGAAAAACGAGACCGTATTTTCTCAAAAGACAGTGAAATGTGTATATTTCTGACAGCTGCCCTGTGTCAAGTTTTAGAGTCTGAAGGGTCTATTGGCAGAGTGAACTATGCGCACACAATGCTAAAAGGCATTTAGCAAGAGCTGGAAATAAGTCTTCCATTGTGTGTGTAATTACTTCATAACCACTGCCTTGTTTTCTGCTTGAATAATTTGCAAAAAGAGAGAGAGAGAGAAGAGATAGGAAAACACGACAGCCGTAAGGGCTCTGTGCCTTGCTGGGATAATATGGTGATATAGTCCAGGGTTAGTCTCCCATGGAAAAGAGTGTTAAGTCTTCATTTTTCTGGGTTGTTTATATACCACTTTTGACCCACAGCACCTGCTCCCAAACACTCCAAAATGGAGAACAGCACATTGTTTTTTTAAACAGTTAAAATAAAAGTACAATAAATACAGCAAATTAATCATCAAAACCATTTAATATAGCAAAAGCAAAATACCCAACAGTGGCTTTCCTACAAAGTGGACCAGTCAAAATGTGATGGTCATTCAGTAATCTTGGACTCTCTTACTCAACCCAGTCATTGCTTTCATTTCAGCTTTCATCTCTCTGTAGTCACTATTTCCCTCCCACTATATTAGGACCGGGACGTGGGTGGCACTGTGGGTAAAACCTCAGGACCAAAGGCTTGCCGATCGCATGGTCAGCGGTTCGAATCCCCGCAGCGGGGTGAGCTCCCGTCTTTCGGTCCCAGCTCCTGCCCACCTAGCAGTTCGAAAGCACTCTTAAGTGCAAGTAGATAAATAGGTACCGCTTTATAGTGGGAAGGTAAACGGCGTTTCCGTGTGCTGTGCTGGTGCTGGCTCGCCAGAGCAGCTTCGGCACGCTGGCCACGTGACCCAGAAGTGTCTCCGGACAGCGCTGGCCCCCGGCCTCTTAAGTGAGATGGGTGCACAACCCTAGAGTCGGACACGACTGGCCCGTACGGGCAGGGGTACCTTTACCTTTACCTTATATTAGGACCAATACACTGGCTGCCAACCCACCTGCTGGTTCCCCAGTTTCCTTGCCCTGCTACAGAAAAGAACCCTGACCAGCCAATCTATTTCAGTTTCAGGTAGCAGCAAAGGAATGGGTTGGGAGATGGAGTACCGCCATCCTGCTAAAACAATTCTTGTTTAGACAAGCCTACCCAGATGCTTTGAAAGTTGAGCTAATTTTAATCCATTTTAGTATTTCATTCATTCATTCATTTATATTTATTAAATTTGCACACTGCCTTTCATCCATAGATCTCAGGGCGGTTTTCACAGCATAATAATAAAAAATGCATAAGGAAAACAATAACCCCAAAACCCACAAATCAATACCCCCCAGGGTTGTCCGGAATTTCCCATACTCGGAATTCCGCAGTCGAAAGCAGTGTCCAGGTAGAAATCGGCTAAATGTCCCAGGCGTATGGCAACTGATGCCAGCAGCGTCGTTTTTTGCCGATTTCCCTCAAAAATAGCTTTTAAAAAACCCTTTTCCGTCCGGATTTTCACTTTTTGAAATATGGCAAACCTACCCCCTTCCCCTCCCCCAAACACATTAAACAGGGTTATTAAAATATTAATCAGCCCAAGGTATGGTTGAAGCGGAACGTTTCCACCTGGTGCCTAAAGATGGCTAATGAAGGCACCAGGCAGGTCTCCTAGGGGAGACCATTATTTTAACTTTTGTATGGTTATAATTTTTATTTTTTATTGTTTTACCTTTTGTAAACTTCTTTGAGGTTTTTTATTTTACAATCAGGAGCTATATAAATTATATGAAATAAATAAAATATAATATAAAGCAACTAGCTCTAGGTAGCTGATCTATGGCCATTCATGCACAAAGCTTCATTTTACATTATACAATCCAAGCTGAAGAACTTCATAGAGAAGCGGTGGTGTTCAAACACAAGTGTAAACAAGCATTGGAGTGTAACCAACTTCACAAACAATCACTGACTTTAAACTAATGCAGCATAACTATGATTGTCAAGATGTTTTCTAAGCTATCCATCACATTTTGGGACTACAGAATATTGCAGGTAGCTTTCTCTTAGTACGTAATGTGAATCTCTGTGATAGGAATAACTGCGAGAAAACTTTTAGCCATCGCCAAATGGTCTTAAAATGTTAAAGAGCTAGTGGTTGGAAGAAAAGGATCCTCTCAATTTCTTACCCTCTCAATTTATTTAATGCTGAACTGCCATTCAAAAAACTGTCTTACAGCAGGGGTAGGCAACCTAAGGCCAGGGGGCCGGATGTGGCCCAACTGCCTTCTCAATCCAGCCGGCAGACGATCCAGGAATCAGCGTGTTTTTACTTGAGTAAAATATGTCCTTTTATTTAAAATACATCTCTGGGTTATTTGTGGGGCCTGCGTGGTGTTTTTACATGAGTAGAATGTGTGCTTTTATTTAAAATGCATCTTATGGTTATTTGTGGGGCATAGGAATTCGTTCATTTCCCCCCAAAAAAATATATAGTCCGGCCCCCCACGAGGTCTGAGGGACAGTAGACTGGCCCACGGATGAAAAAGGTTGCTGACCCCTGCCTTACAGTTTTAGGGCTTGACTGTTCTGCCCCCAATGGTGAAATCTAATTTTGCAGTCCCTTGAAAATCCACTAGAACTTCTGAAGTGAGGGCAGTATGAAAAATTCCAGGATTCAAACTATTATTTAGAACAAAATCATGAGCTACGGCTGCAGTCCAGAAGTGAGCTTCATGTGAACAGAGTAGGACTTCTGAGTATACATGCAACGGGATTGCTCACCTGTAGCAAACACTACAATTTTCACTTTTACCCTCATGGCAATGGATAATATGATACCTTTTCTGAGCGCAAGGATGCTGAACCTGCAGCCCCTTCAAACACTTTTGGACTCCCTGCAGCCATCATGGCCAGTGGTTAGAGATTATGGGAACTATAGTCCAACATCTAGAAACAGGTAGGTAGCCGTGTTGGTCTGACACAGTAGATATAGAGAATTGTCCAGTAGCAACTTAGAGACCAACTAAGTTTGTTCTTGGTATGAGCTTTCGCGTGCCATGTCTTAGTGTGAGAAGAAATGGCACAAGGACAGAATGTTTAGTATGCAGAAAACAAAAGCAAGATGGTTTAACCCCACAGGAGCACAATTTAATCATAGAATTGTAGAGTTGGAAGGAACCCTGAGAATAATCCAGTCCACCCCCCTGCAATGCAGTAATATGCAGCTGTCCCGTAAGGGAACCTGCAACCTTGGTGTTCTCAGCACCATGCTCTAACCAGCTGAGCTTTCAGAAGAATGTAAGCTGATGCATAACAACTCATTATACAGACTTGTTTAATAAAATGCCCCACCGCAAACTGCAACTGGAATCCAGCATAAGTTCAGCTGAGAGCAATGCTGCGCTCCTCAGAAGAAAGCATCTTCCAGATTGCAGTCTGACATCCCGATCCTCTTCCCACTGCTCGAAAGTCACATCCATCTCATACAGGACTTACTTTTCTGAGTAAACATTTGCCAAGATCACAGACATAGCCACATCGCTCTACCATTTTTTCTCTCCGAAAAGATTGGTGTTTAGCATGCCATCGGTCTTGCACACAAATCTGGCCAGAATCCAACAGCTTTGAATAAAGTCAATACCACAGAACGTATGAAATCCTGCCTCCGACAAAGCCAATGCAAAACAAGAAGACTCCCGATGATAACCCCACTTCTGTTCTAAAAGTAACATTTGCGGTTCCCGTTGCAAGTCTTAGCCCTGCCATCAAACACCAACACATTATGAAAAGAGCCTTCTATACAATGGCTGTTCCCTGGTTCCCAGCTTGAATATACAGCG